>NC_090648.1:245118289-245390789 GCF_040937935.1 Hyperolius riggenbachi | reverse complement strand
CTTTATATTTAGGCCTATGTGAGGTGGACAATGTATTCTCTCAAATTGGAACCAGGAAGGGGGGGAGGGCTGGGATGGGATACTGTTGTTGTAGCTGTTTGTTTTTTTGTACTGTCTTGCAAAATTCAAAATAAGAATTGTTTTACAAACATTTTTTTTTTACAGCAGATAGCGTTGGTATATTTTACTCACATTCCATCCAGTTAAAAAGAAGGAAGGGTCTTTGCTTTAGTTGCTTACTCACTTTCAAGCTATTTTTATACTCAGGGCTTGAGGTATACTTTTTGCCCTTCTGCAGCAACCTTCTTCTGAAGCTCTCATTTAGTGTAAGTAGCTTCCCCTTAAATGGTGGTTATGGCCCACCCATCCTTGTCCTACAGCCTCCTCATGGGCAATACACACCTTACCACCCTCATCCAGCCGCCTCTTTAATGTGTAACCTTCATGGTCAGCATCTGACTTATCTCATGCAGCTTTTCTCTGTCAGCAACCCCCTTTTTAGCCTTTTTTTCCATTTGCAGCCTAGCCTTTAATGCTGCAGTCTCCCACTCCTGTGCCCAACCTCCCACATGGGCAACAGATACTGTATGTAGTATCTCACTTCTAAGCTACTTTTACAGACCATTGTTTAAGCTAATTATAATATTCTACTTTATGTTTGTGTATTTTTAGTCTCACAATCCACGCTGTGTAATAGAGAGCTCTGTAATTTGTTTTGCGTCTGACTGTCAGAACAACTTTGTGGTACTGTTGATAAAAAAAACAAACAAAAAAACACAAATTACATATACAACTCTTCTGTCCATCCTAATTTTGCAATACATGTATATTCAACAGTTATCAAGAAAACCAGGCCCTTTTCAGGCAGATCAAGCAGAAGCAGCGGTACTAATAAGGGTATGGGTGTTGAAGGGGGGGACTTGCCATGTGTCACCACCCACCACTTACAGTGTCATTCATTGTAGTAACAAGGAGGATGAGGAAAATGACAAGGAGTGTGGCTCAGCATAAGATGAAGGTTCTAACCACCACAGTCAGAAGCAAAGTGAGGAGAAGCACACCAGCAACAAGTCAACTTATCAAATGGAGATGGGTGCCTACAGGGTCTCTCCAATTTGAACATAAGAACAGGGTCTCTCAAATTTGGGTATGTTATAATAAATTTCTAACTAAACCATGATATTCTACAAGATCTGTTGTCAGCACTTGAGACAGGGCAAGAATCTTGAATACCTTGGTGTAACTTGCATGATTACCCATATGATGGTCTTTTCCACCATTGAGTGAAGCAACCACCTGGCCCAGTGGAAAAGGCAGCTGGCTCACCCTACTCTCTCTCCCACCACTATATTTGCAACTTTCTTCACCACCACATCCTTTGATGATGCTACACAAGTATCTCCTACTGATTCTCTTTAGAGTGAGGTAAATCGTGGCAAAGCCTCATTCTCCTAATTTTACCACCCTCTACTCCACACTCTAAGGGCCTTATGCCACTACTTTGAGGCTTACCATTAGGATCAGCATTTAAATGAACCTTGGATTACTCAATGCATTCTTGATGTTTCCTCAAATCATATTGAGACATGTCCATATTGGGTCATATAACTTTTCTCCTGATTTTTCTCCAGGTAAACCTTATCGATAAAATACTTTTAAAGCTCCCACCCAGCAAGAAATCACTCAAAATTAGTTTAATATTTACTAATCGTTAGTACTTTTTGAATTGCTAAGTATTGAAACACTACTTTTTTGGTAAAATGAAAAATGATCTCCTTGGAGAAAACTCAGGAGAAACGTTGATAGGATATAGCCCTTTGAGTGACTCTGCTACTTTCTTCCCATGGGGCACTGCAGAGTTAATAATAATAATAATAATAACAATTGCAGTATTTGTATAGCGCCTTTCTCCTGTCAGACTCAAAGCGCTTGCGAGGCAGCCACTAGAGCGCACTCAGTAGGCAGTAGCAGTGTTAGGGAGACTTGCCCAAGAAACTCCTTACTGAAATAGATGCTGGCTTACTGAACAGGCAGAGCCGAGATTTGAACCCAGGTCTCCTGTGTCAGAGGCAGAGCCCTTAACCATTACACTATCCAGCCACTGTAATGGAGTTGAGTTGCTGTGCAGAGAGACATGCTCTCCATTTGTCACACAAGGGAGAGCCAGGGGTTTATGATATTTTACAACCCGATACATAACAACCCAGTGCCTTATGCACATAAATGTACTGCAGCTATCTATTGATATCTTTCTCATGCTATGTTACGCATATCATACTAAATATTCACTATCGCTCTCTTCACCTCCATAACTTTATTCTTACCCAATCACTATAAAAGACCTGGCAATTCTCACTCATTTATCTGATATCAGCAAGTGAAGAGGGGAAACCATGTTAAAAAAAGGTTTTTGTGCATAAAAACTGGTAAATGTACCAAAATACATATTTTATTAATATACAGAATAGGTTGGATCATTTGCAGAAATTCTTTAATCATTATAGATTGATCTTGTCTTCAGTGGACTAATCTTCTCAACATTAGCAGTAATTTTACACATAATAAATGCTCTTGTAAGGGTCTATTTCCACCAGCATATGGCATTCCGCATTAGTTTTCCTGTATGCGGATTTCTAAGTTCTTACCACTTTTGTAATGTGGAAATCCTTATGCGGCTACCAAGCATTGTCAGGGAAACGGATGCGTGCTGCAGAAATCTGCAATATGCAATCCATATTTTTTTTCTGCATCGCACCACAATGGCAAATTCACATTCAATGGAAATAACTCTATTGACATACAGTTTCTATGTGAATATTCACGTTGCAAATTGCACTATGTGTGTATAATTTACAGCGCTGCAATTTTGCCCCACAGGTATACAAGTAAGGTTCAAATACAAAGTTTAGTCCTTTCTTCACTTATAGCCCAACTCCTCCCGTGTGTATGCACTCTATTGAGGTTCAGCAAGTGCCCCCTACACAGTCTTTAATTTATAGATAGATAGCGCTCCACTCTGCTCGTGTTTCATCAAAGTTCATCAGCATTCATCAGAAGAGGAAACCAAGAAGAGTTCCCCTTAGGGGCTGCACTCACCCAAGACGTGTGACCACTGTAAGACTGGTCAATAAACGCCCCTGTCTCCTTCTATGGCCGACTGCCCGATCTCAGCTTCTGACGGCGCTCCTTAGTGTAGACTCCAGACGATGCTCCTTAGTGTCGGCTCCCCGCTGGTTCCTCCTTATAGTTTGTTCCTGGTGTAAGGCCCACCTCAAACAGAATGAGCCTCATATAGCGTAATTCCGTTATATAAAAGATGCTTTATTCCATAAAATATACTCACAAACATGAGATATACACAGCGCGTAGAGTGTTTACACACAGCCCGTATAAACACTCTACGCGCTGTGTATATCTCATGTTTGTGAGTATATTTTATGGAATAAAGCATCTTTTATATAACGGAATTACGCTATATGAGGCTCATTCTGTTTGAGGTGGGCCTTACACCAGGAACAAACTATAAGGAGGAACCAGCGGGGAGCCTACACTAAGGAGCATTGTCTGGAGTCTACACTAAGGAGTGCCGTCAGAAGTTGAGATCGGGCAGTCGGCCATAGAAGGAGACGGGCGTTTATTGACCAGTCTTACAGTGGTCACACGTCTTGGGTGTGTGCAGCCCCTAAGGGGGACTCTTCTTGGTTTCCTCTTCTGATGAATGCTGATGAACTTTGATGAAACACGAGCAGAGTGGAGCGCTATCTATCTGAAAAATTAAAAATTGCACTATGTGGAAACAGGCCCTGAATCAACCCTTGCTTTGCCATCATTTAGCTGAGCAGTGCTGCTGTCCCATATGGTGGTTGGGTTGCTAGGTTGTAATATCATTATTAAAGTTCTTCCTAAACTGTATCACTACTTAAGATTTCTTGTTTCAGCTAATATAGAAGATCTTGTTCAACTGAACAGGAGTGCATGAAACAGCACAGAGCTAATAGTACTTAATTCACCACTGCATGCTCTTGTCTCTCAAAGTGGGAACAACACCTCCAGAATGTTGAGAGTTCAGACCGTTACATACAGAAAGTCACATTTATATAAAGAGGTAATGACAATTTAGTACCAGCCGAATAAAATGAATACCCAAGAAGTAAAATATAATAGAAAAGCGCAGAAGGAAAAAAAATAAGGGCAAATAAACCTGTAAAAAAACCTAGGTCTCGTTTATTATGTTAAATAGGCAGGAAGCCGCACAAAACTAAGCATGTCAGAACCCACAAAGAAAAAAAAAAAACAGGGACATTTTGTCCTTGTTTGTGCATATTACATATTCATTGATGCAGAGGGGGCCATGATTAAAATAAAATACAGCCGCATAAATGCTCCAAATTGTTTTGCTTGTGCATCAAACAAAAGAGAAAGCTTTGTGGTAGTTTCTCACGGCAGGCATAATGGGAAGCCAGGCTCTGATTTACTGCATGCCCTGCCTTCTGCAGCTCCACGTTAACTTAGAATATCAGCATGGAAGGTCACGCAGTAGGATTGACCTTTCCCTAATCACTGCACATCAGCTACTATAGGCACGGCTCATTACAGGGAAATTCTTCAACACACAGCCTTTAAAATTAAGACAGGCTTTGATTTTTTTGGGAAAGTAAATAATTTTATTTTGTAGGGTGGTAGGAGACAAGAAAAAAGAGATACTAAATCAAATGTAATAAGCCATTTTGCTGTCTGGGCTTCCTGTGCTTCTAGACCCTGTTAGGTTTAAAATGCATTTTAATCCTGTATCGACTCAATGCTTGTAATTTCATTTTTTGCCAAAGAAGGTCAGAACATTTTCTTTCCCAGCGTTCTCTGTTTTTCTGTAGAAATGCCTGCGTTGTCACTAAATTGGTTGCCAGGACACTGCAATTTCCATAGAAGTTAAACTGAGGTCCTGCGGTTGTTTTGTCATCACCATTATTAGAATATGATGCAGCTGCAGGGACTAAAAGCTCTCCTGCCTTTTACAATTGGCTGCTTAGGACAAATGGCGGGTGACTAATGCAGGATAAACTACTTGTTCAACCTTGGAGCAGTTGGTTCAATTTTCCATTTCTAAGAGAGCAAGTGTTTCAATTGAGAATTTAACAGAGGGGTGTCCCTTTTTAACAGAACATCATTAGTGCAAAAGAACTTAAGAGCTGTAGAAAATAGGACATAATTGGTTAAAATTAAATGCTTTTTTCTCCACTTACCAGCCATTTGCTGAATGCCGCTAAATGCGCCCAGGTTACTGGAGGAGGTGGCTTGCTGCAGGAGCTGTACATAAAAGAACAAGAAATCAAGCAGTGAGGCATCCACAATCAGACAAATTGGCTGCTTGATATGCATTGTCGCACACAGTTTTTCCCCCTTCCTCGTTTATTCCATTTCTTAAAGACTTTTTTTTGCTCACGGATGGACAGGGTGTCCCTTGGGTCAGTGCTGTAAATCTGTATCAATGTCTAATCTCTGCAAAGAAAGCAGTACGCACTAGGGGGACTCAATAAAATGACTGCTTTAAAAACAATTAATCAATTTAGTCTTTTTAGCAGGCAGGTGTTAAATACATTTAAACTGACACAGCGCGACTAATTAAAGCCCTCAGTAGTATTGTAGTTACCATAACTCATCTTCAGATATGATTCTATTTTTTTCCCTTTCTTCCAGCAATGTGCTTCTTTTCCCATTAATACCTTGACTTCTGCGTTTGTTCACCGACTGGCTAGTAAGAAAAGACGCTCTGCTATGTGATTACGTTATAAAGTTTTAATGGTGGAATTTATGAAGCTCTTATGTGCATACTGAACAGGCATTAAGTATGATATGCACTAATAAACCTGAAGGCCCCTTGAGTTAAATACTAATTACTCATTAAATGTCAGTGTAGCAGAAAACTAGTTGTTAAGTATACATGTTATTCAGCTGCTATAATCATTCTTTCCTTGTTATTTAGAGTACTGAAAATAATTACCAGCGGATTAAAGGGGTGGCGCCTATTGGAAAATGGGTAGAAAATCTTTAAAGGAAATTCATCACCAGCCAATTAGTGTTTGGGCATGCAGCAGTTCACTAAATTGTCACAGTAATCTGTTTCAGCCACCTCTGGCAGCATCAGGAATAACGTCACAGTGCTTTATAAAATTTACATTGGGTCTGGCTATAATGAATAATTATCTCCACTCCTGGTTCATGGTAGTCAGTGAGGAAGAGAGTGGGAATAGTACTATTGCCTTATAATGCAGAAGAGGCTTGATGACTATGCTCCCCAAAAATAATACGAGGGTTGAAGATTTGGATGGATCAATCAATTTACAAGAGCAGTACAGTACTGTAAATTCTCTTCAGACCATTTTATAATCTCTAATTCTCAAAAATGAAGAATGCTGTGATAAGTCTTAATTTTTGTTAGTACTGTATATTATGACTATCAGAATCAATATCACAGAAAAAACTTTGCTGAGTAAAATCTAGTGTTGACGTATTTGACATGTTTTGGAAGGACGTGTCTTGTTGCGCATGTATAAAGATTCCAGTTCCGATCCAAAAAGTTTGGAATTAAGTTCCCAATTCGAACACGCCAACACTAGTAAGATCTCTGACCTTTTTCCAAAAATGTTATTTACTTTCGTATGAAAATAATGAATTACTAACAAAACCAGTTCATTAGAAATTGGTGAAAGAGGTAGGTAAATGCTAATTAAATAAACTGCATAATTACGTGTGGGATCTATGACATGTGAGCAGAACTTTGCAAACCTTATTCACCAGGTCTTCACCTGCTCTACTCTCTGGATACAATGGGCAGGGAGGAGTTACTGTTTTAGTAAGCACTTAGTTGCATGGACTCTGAACTTCCCCTCTCAGCAGCCTGACTGATGATGACTGATAGGAAGTATGGCTACACTGTATAGAGGGGAGATTTCTGTGACACGCAGCTGCCTCTCTTCCTAGCCTGGTAGCACTCTATTCTACTACTGATCATATTCAAAGCTAAGCAGGGAGACAGCAATGTGTGTTGTAAAAATCTCCTCTCTATGCAGTGATCATATGATGCCCATCACCATTCACCCATAAAGCTGGTGGGAGTATGTAGTCAGCTCCTGCATCTCACCTAATGCTGAAAATGAAGGGTGCGCTCACACTATGCATCTTAGAGTGGCATATATTTGCACATTAAAGCACTGCAATAGGTGCTTTAATGTGCCCACAATGAGCCCATTCACATTAGCATGTTGGCTCCATGGTGTGTCAGATTCTGTTGTAGCAACGTGAGTTGAGCTTAACTGCATTACAAATGAATGGTGACGAGGTACTGTGAATAGTGACAAGTGCGTTGCCAGAAGCTGGTGATTTGGAAATCTGTTACAATGTGCCGCATATACAGTACATGCAATGGATTTAAAGTGAACTTATCCTAACTCTTCCCGCCTAAAGGGTAGTGCATGTTGCGAGTGGCTAAATAAGTTTGGAAATTCTTGCTGATGTCATAAATGCCATAAGTATTGATATCTATTCAGCTGTTGGTGACCCTGTTTCTAATGGACTGATTATGTTAGTGATTCATTGTTGACTATTTCTGAAGGTAAAGGCACAGAATTATTTTGGGGAAGACAGACAAACATGTTACAAATCAGAGTTTGCTATAGTGACCTTAATAGAAATACTATAACTATACCCACACATAGGCCTGCCTGCGGATAAGCTTACCCCAACTTTTGTCTTAAAATATAGGACAAAAGCTATGATCCACTGATACGGTGACCCCACAATGTGCCCAGGGCCGGCCCGCTCATGAGGCGGGGTGAAACATTTGCCTCAGGCGGCAGATCTGGGGGGGCGGCACCCGCCTGTCCATGGATGCTGGTGGCCGCCCGCCGAGCCGGAGGGGTAGCTGGCAGAAAGGGGGTATTCGGCCTAGCGGTGGAGAGGGGGGTCGGACGGCGTTGCAGGAAGTGACGTCAGTGGAGCGCACGATGGAACGCGGAAGAGGTGAGTGATATCCCCGCCCGTTGCCTCTTAATCATATGCACGCTGGAGGAGGAGCGCAGATCGGGGGACCTAGGCAAGGGAGGGGGGGTCCGACCCCCCTCCCCACCGCTAGGCCCAATATCCCCTTTCTGCCCGCTACCCCTCCAGCTCGGCGCCCCCAAAGGCTGGGAGGGGGGGGCGGCGATTTTTTCTAATTTTGCCTCAGGCAGCAAAAAGTCTGGGGCCGGCCCTGAATGTGCCACCATATCTCAACATGCAGAGTGTGCTTCGGAGCATGCCGGTAGGAGCAGAGTGCATGTTGGAGTGTAGTAAAGCATGTATATCTACCTGTCCTTGCTCTGGCTCTGTTCCCTGCATCTACATAGCAGCTTCTGAACTGGCCACTAGAGATCCACAGTCACTGTCATGTGACCACAGTGAGCCTGGCGTTCTAGTGGCCAGTTCAGACGTTGTCAGGTAGATGCATGGATACAAGCTGGAGCAAGGACGGGTAGATACATATGCTGCAGCATGCTCCAACACCAGCTTTGCATGGGGCCCTGCTGTATTTACCCCAAGGATATCACCTAAGGATAAGCAGATCCTCCACTTTCTACCACAGATTGGGGTATTAAAAAGTCGGCTTACCCATGGTAATGTACGGTATTTGAAGTTGTGAGTAGATTGCTACCTAGGTGGTTTGGATAAAGAGATCTAGCCATTGCAGCCTAGTGTCTCTCCAATATAATACTGAAATCACCTCACGTCTGACTAATAAAACTAAGGGGTGGAAAGGAAGGGGTCATTATTATGACAGTGGGTAGAGGAATAGCAGTCTATGACTGTAATGTTGGAAGCCCTCCTATTACTTTTTGATTGCACCTAGAGATGAGCGTAATGACCTAATTACGATTTTGCGAAATTTCGCGTAATTAGTGTAATTACGATTATGGCCGTAAGTACATAATCGTAATGAAGACGGATTTCGCGAAATTTCGCGTAAGCGTAATTTTCGCGTAATTTTCGCATTACAGTCGTATCATGCCGTAATTTTGCATTAAACGCTACCGTAATTTCGCGTTAAACCGTAACGCTCCGTATAATATAAAAAAGCCGCCGACTTTAAGGGTTAATAGCAAAGCCCCCTTAAATGCTAAGAGCCTCAAATTTGGAGAATATATTAAGGAGATCAGGAGGAATAAGAGGAAAATTTTTTTTTTCAAAAAGACCTTATAGTTTTTGAGAAAATCGATGTTAAAATTTCAAAGGAAAAATGTAAACATTTAAAAACCCGCCGACTTTAACGGTTAATAGCAAAGCCTGCTTAAAGTTTAGGAACACCAAATTCCCAGGGTATATTAAGGGGATCAGTGGGAATAAGAGGAAAACATTTTTTTTCAAAAAGACCTTATAGTTTTTGAGAAAATCGATTTTTAAGTTTCAAGGGCGAAAATGTCTTTTAAATGCGGAAAATGTCAGTTTTTTTTGCACAGGTAACAATAGTGTATTATTTTCATAGATTCCCCCAAGTGGGAAGAGTTTTACTTACTTCGTTCTGAGTGTGGGAAATATAAAAAAAAAACGACGTGGAGTCCCCCCTCCCAGACCTCTTTAACCCCTTGTCCCCCATGCAGGCTGGGATAGCCAGAATGCGGAGCACCGGCCGCGTGGGGCTCCGCACCCTGACTATACCAGCCCGCATGGTCCATGGATTGGGGGGTCTCGGAAGGGGAGGGGCAGCCAAGCTTTCCCCTCCCCCTCCGAGCCCTTGTCCAATCCAAGGACAAGGGGCTCTTCTCCACCTCCGATGGGCGGTGGAGGTGGAGGCCGCGATTTCCTGGGTGGGGGGTTCATGGTGGAATCTGGGAGTCCCCTTTAAAAAGGGGTCCCCCAGATGCCCACCCCCCTCCCAGGAGAAATGAGTATAGAGGTACTTGTAGTACCCCTTACCCATTTCCTTTAAGAGTTAAAAGTAAATAAACACACAAACACATAGAAAAAGTATTTTAATTGAACAAAAAACATAACCACGAAAAAAGTCCTTTAATATTCTTAATTAACCATTAATACTTACCTGTCCCTTTAAATAAATGATCCCACGCAATATCCTCGGAAATGTTCTATCAGTTACAATGTAACAAAGTTATTACAATATAACAACTTTGTTACATTGTAACTACGCCGCACCTGACGTCACTCACCGCCGCCGCCGCCGCCGCCGCGTCTGCGCTGCAGGACCCGACAGAGCTCTGAGCTATAGCTCAGAGCTCTCGAAAGCATCTTTGTATTTGGGCTCCAAGGAGCCCCATTGGTCCTTAGCAGACCAATGAGGTTCCTTCTGATTTGAAGGAACCCCATTGGTCTGCTAAGGACCAATGGGGCTCCTTGGAGCCCAAATACAAAGATGCTTCTCAGAGCTCTGAGCTATATAGCTCAGAGCTCTGTCGGGTCCGTGCAGGACGCTAAGTCCCCGCCGGCTCCGCTGCCCTCCCCGCCTCTCCCACATGTCACCCACATGTCACCCACATGTGGGTGACATGTGGGTGACAGATGTGGGCGGGGTGGACAGCGGGAGCTGCGGGGACTTAGCGTCCTGCACGGACGCGTATGCGGCGGCTGAGCGGCGAGTGGCGTCGGGTGCGGCGTAGTTACAATGTAACAAAGTTGTTACATAATAACTTTGTTACCTTGTAACTGATAGAACATTTCCGAGGATATTGCGTGGGATCATTTATTTAAAGGGACAGGTAAGTATTAATGGTTAATTAAGAATATTAAAGGACTTTTTTCGTGGTTATGTTTTTTGTTCAATTAAAATACTTTTTCTATGTGTTTGTGTGTTTATTTACTTTTAACTCTTAAAGGAAATGGGTAAGGGGTACTACAAGTACCTCTATACTCATTTCTTCTGGGAGGGGGGTGGGCATCTGGGGGACCCCTTTTTAAAGGGGACTCCCAGATTCCACCATGAACCCCCCACCCAGGAAATCGCGGCCTCCACCTCCACCGCCCATCGGAGGTGGAGAAGAGCCCCTTGTCCTTGGATTGGACAAGGGCTCGGAGGGGGAGGGGAAAGCTTGGCTGCCCCTCCCCTTCCGAGACCCCCCAATCCATGGACCATGCGGGCTGGTATAGTCAGGGTGCGGAGCCCCACGCGGCCGGTGCTCCGCATTCTGGCTATCCCAGCCTGCATGGGGGACAAGGGGTTAAAGAGGTCTGGGAGGGGGGACCCCACGTCGTTTTTTTTTTATATTTCCCACACTCAGAACGAAGTAAGTAAAACTCTTCCCACTTGGAGGAATCTATGAAAATAATACACTATTGTTACCTGTGCAAAAAAAACTGACATTTTCCGCATTTAAAAGACATTTTCGCCCTTGAAACTTAAAAATCGATTTTCTCAAAAACTATAAGGTCTTTTTGAAAAAAAATTTTTTCCTCTTATTCCCACTGATCCCCTTAATATACCCTGGAAATTTGGTGTTCCTAAACTTTAAGCAGGCTTTGCTATTAACCGTTAAAGTCGGCGGGTTTTTAAATGTTTACATTTTTCCTTTGAAACTTTAACATCGATTTTCTCAAAAACTATAAGGTCTTTTTGAAAAAAATTTTTTTCCTCTTATTCCTCCTGATCTCCTTAATATATTCTCCAAATTTGAGGCTCTTAGCATTTAAGGGGGCTTTGCTATTAACCCTTAAAGTCGGCGGCTTTTTTATATTATACGGAGCGTTACGGTTTAACGCGAAATTACGGTAGCGTTTAATGCGAAATTACGGCATGAACGAAACGCGAAATTTCGCGTTGAAAATTACGCTTACGGTATTTTCAATTACGATTTTAATGGCAATTTCGCTACGCTAATTTCGCATCGTAATCGCAAATTTCGCATGCGTAATTATAGTAATGCGAAATTACGAAAATTTCAGCTCAACTCTAATTGCACCTATTCTATTTGTAAAGTAATCACTCTATGAAGCTAACATGCAATATATATCTTCTCAACCTGTAAAACATAATCAACTACAGAAACCCAGTGTATTAAACATAGCTATATGAGTTGCATGTGTTTATTTGACAATCTTTTCTAGACAATGTTCACATGAAACCCCATATAAATAAACACTTTGATCTAATCAGTACAGCTAACTTTATACAAGTGACAGTCTTAATTGTAACATGGTCTACTTCCACATGTTAAAATATACAACTTACTGCTAAATACTGTGGCGTAAGTCCTCCAAGTCCAGTGAGGTTCCCCCATGTGGCAGTATTAAGCTGTTGCATTTGCTGTGCTAACTGCTGCTGTAGACGCCTCTGTTCTTTGTCTTTCTGTGTATCGGCGAACTTCACCACTATAGGTGAAGAGCACCCCTGGAGAGGGACAAATCACAACAAAACATATATAATAACAGATACAGCATGGAGCTCATGACTGCCACTTTCTTGTATGTACTTACTGGTTTCACATTTTTGCATCTAATTAATTATTTCCAGCGGTGCTGCTAAAAACCTTGCAATTGATTCTTAATTACTGAAAATGCAGAAACTGTAAATGACTGATGTTGTACATAACTTATAAGGAATGTCAAGAGGGTCACTTGACGTGGCAGATATATTTTATTATGTGTGTCTGTTTACTTTTTTATTACAATGGACCAAATATTTACCACGATGCTCCTGGCCAGGAGAACAATAACAAACAGGGGCAGAAACAATCCTGTGAATAACTGCTTTAAAGTGGACCCAAACCAAACATTTTTTTAATTCAAAATATTTAGTTGCACCACTCTGACACATACAAAGATAAATAAACACTCCTTCAAGCCTATGAGCATTTCACTGCATGCTTTTCACCCTTCTCTTTTCATAACTAGGATTATACAGGTGGCAGCCATTAGCAATTCTTCCTTTCCCAGACACCTGCTACTCACCAGTTTGCCGGATTCTTTCCTGGCAATATGAAAGGAAGGGAGTGGTTCCTCCATTAAATGTAAAATATTTTATATTTGTCATTATGCAGCTGAAAAAAAGCTGCTATTTATTATTATAATTTAGAAAATAGATTGTATTTCTGAAATCTTGTATTTTTAGTTTGGGTCCACTTTAAGAAAAAACCCTGCTCTCAGGTGGTAAAACATTGTAACCACATTGGCCAAAAGCATAATTCTTAAACAGTTGCCAATAACTGGTTATTTGGGCACTTCATTTTGGGAGTGAGATTTCTTTTGATATTTGGGAATGCCTCAAGACCTCTGACCTAAGCCTTACTCTCTTCACTTTCCCTACTCCTAATCCTGTCTCTAGTCTCTATTTTACCCTAAAACTCTCCCCATTCCTAAAACTATTACTGACCACCTCCTTACACTATCCTATCAATAACCCTATTTTATTCTTAGATAGGAACTCCAGCCTAAAGTGAATGTTAAGCACAAAAACTATGATCTTGCATCAAGCAAATTCACCCTCCACATTCTACTTGTTTTAGATAACAGCTGCCTCTATATAAAAATATTTGAAAAAATGATGTATTTATAGGGATTTTTTTACATTCATTAACCATTTAAGCTTTCTGGACGTACTAGCTATGTCCAGAAGGCCATGTGCGCTCCCACGCCCGATCACTCATGTGCACACGCGTTCCTGGCCGCGGATTGTTAGCCCAGGAATCAATGAATCGGGCCATGGTGCCCGATCACTGATTCCTCTCCCCTGCAGAAAAACGATCGCTTCTCTCGGAAGCCTTGCTTTTTCTGCCTCCTACGTCCCCCTACGTCCCTTTAAGCGTACATGTTATGCTCAGAGTGACGTCATGTAAACAAACCTAAGGTTGCCATCTTGTGGCCAAAAAGTAAAACTACATCTACATTAAAAAATAAAAATAAACATATTTACATTAAAAACATTACTATTTACATCCCACCCTCCCAAAAATACCCAAAGAAAATGTTTAATAATAATAAAAAAAATTACAATAAAAAAAAACGTAAATTTTTTACCTGAGGGTCTAAACGTTTTAAATATCTATGTAAAGACAAAATATTTCTATTTTTCTTTTTTATTATAAGCTTGTAAATAGTGATGGAAGCAAAACGGAAAAAATTCACTTTTATTTCCAAATAAAATACTGTCGCCATACATTGTGATAGGGACATAATTTAAATGGTGCAATAACTGAGACAAATGGGCAAATACAATACGTGGGTTTTAATTATGAAGGTATGTATTATTTTAAAACTATAATGGCCGAAAACTGAGAAATAATGATTTTTTCCCCGTTTTTATTCTTATTCTTCCTGTTAAAATGCATTTACAGTAAGGAGGTTCTTAGCAAAATTTACCACCCAAAGAAAGCTTAATTGGTGGAGGAAAAAAAAGATATAGATCAGTTCATTGTGATAAGTAGTGAAAAAAGTTATAGGCTAATGAATGGGAGGTGAACATTGCTTGGATGTATAAAGTGAAAATGACTGAAGGCTGAAGTAGTTAAAGCGGACCCAAACCAAACATTTTCTTAATTCAAAATATTTAGTTGCACTACTCTGACACATACTAAGATAAACACTCCTTCAAGCCTATGAGCATTTCAGTGCATGTTTTTCACCCTTCACTTTTCATAACTAGGGTTATACAAGTGGCAGCCATTAGCAATTCCTCCTTTGCTGGACACCATCTACTCCACCAGTTTGCCAGATTCTGTCCCGGCAATATGAAAGGAATGGAGGCGTTCCTCCAATAAATGTAAAATATTTTATATTTGTCATCATGCAGCTGAAAAAAGGCTGCTATTTATTATTATAATTTAGAAAATAGATTTTATTTCTGAAATCTTGTATTTTTAATTTGGGTCCACTTTAAGGTAAGCACAAGAGCTGACCAACCAGCATCAAAATTATTTTACAGGTCAGTCTTGACATGTAGCAAACATCTCTATGCTGTCACTTCTTAAAGCGGAATATAACCCTGCATTTCAACTTTGCTCTAAAACATTATTTATAGCATATTATATGCAAAAAGCATTTTTTTTTACTAGACCAGCATTGGAAGGGTTAAACACAGAGGTTTAAAGTTCCGTGGAGAGATATGCAGAAGTTCAGATTGTTACATTCTATTTAGTTATATGTATCTATTGAGAAATGTTACACACTCTTTGGCTGTCCTCCCACTCCTTCTCAGTCAGAGAGATGAGTCACATTCAACACTTAGATACATTTTGTTTATATAAATGTATCTATGTCAGCTTCGGATGCGTCTGCAGAAATCTCCAGGAACTTTAAAGCCCTGTGTAACCCTTCCAATGCTGGTCTAGTAAAAAAAAAAATGCTGGTTGCATATAATATACTGTAAATAATGTTTTAGAGCAAAGTTGAAATGCAGGGTTATATTCCGCTTTAAGGAAGCACAATCCATGAAAGCGACAGAGGGCAGATTAACCCTTTCCAATCCTATGAAGGACTATATCTGACAATGGCATTTTCCAGTTCAGGCTCAACATCGGACAAAGTCTGACATAGGAAAACATGGCTGTCACTAGGTGCACTGTTAATGGATAAAATCTGGCACAGCGCCAGCCTTTTTGGAACTTTGCTACTGGCGCCTCTTTTTTGGTACCAGCACATCCAGATTCAAGGTGCATCCTAGCTGCTTGTTCACAGCGAAATGTACACACCAGTGATTGGTAAAGGGGAACATGTGTTCTCTGAGCCACCTAAAATGCCTGGTAATAAATTAACACTGCTCCAATCAGGAGCCACACTCTATCGAACCCATATAGCGTTTGTGGCTAAAAAGTAAAATTACAGTTACAATAGAGCAACAAAAATGACTATAGTCATTAATCCCTCTGAAAGCCCCCCCCCCCCCCCCATCAAACCAAAAAAATTGTGACTTACTTAGTAAATAAGGGCAAATAGATAAGGGCAAAACAGAATAAATGCAATTCTATTTCCAAATAATATACTGTCATTATATATTGTACTAGAAACATAACTTAAATGTTGTGATAGCCGTAATAATAGGGTTGTATCTATAGTAACATTGTTTATTTTAAAACTATAGGGGATGGAATTGGAGAAATGGTGTATTTTTTATTTTTTTTCCAATGGTTTTCCCATAAAATTCACAGAAAATAAAGTAATTACTGAAAACAAGCATTGCCCACAAAAAGCCTAATTTGTGGCAAAAAACCCAAGATATAGATGATTTAGATAATCAGTGATAAAGTTATGGCCAAAGGAATGGGAGGAGAGTTGACAGGTGAAATTGGCTTTTGACAGTAAAGGTAAAATAGCTTGTGGGTTGGTTAAATATTACGTGGATACATTTGGACTCGCTGCTAGAGGTGCTGTTGCTGAATCTAGTCTGGCATGGTGTCAGCCTATGTGGATCCAACAATAAATAATGTGGACCACTTGAAGCTGAGGCAGAAGAATGTACAGCAATAAATAGGGAAATGTGCACATTCATGTACATTTTAGCATTCAAGTCAATGCAGCTCCTGATATGCAGAGAGCCATTTCTGCACATCAGGGCCTCATCACTGTCCAGGTTGGAGGCATCCTCGCTAACAACTGCAAGTGCCCCTGCATACTGAGCTAAAGGAGAGCAATCTGCATCCCTTCAGGTATGTAAATTAGATTATTTGAGCCTTATCAGCCTTAGGGGCCATGCCACACCAAAGAGCGTTTTGCGGTTCGTTTTAGTTTTTTTTTTTAAATTGATCTATTAACTTACATTAACATCGCAGTAAAATTGCAGCAAACTTGCTGCGATCGTGGTCTTTCAAAAAATTGTGATCGTGGCAATTTTGTAACCTTAACTAATTTCCATCGCTGCGTAATATGTTGGCGCTTCATAAATAAAATAAAAAAATAGTAATTTTTCTGCGTTTTTAAGTATTGGTTTATTTATTTCTGCACTGAAGATTGAAGCTTCTTTCAGTAATATTTCTTTATACCTAAACTCACTGATGTTTCCTTTCTTACCTCTGGGCAATCATGTACAGAAGTATGGAACTCAAACCACAGCAACAGTATGAGGAGGAGCAAGATTACTTAAAAAATTTTGGAAATGCAATCTTGAATTAAACTTTCTAGCACTTGTCCAAGAAAGCATTGGCCTCAATTCTGGTGAGGTTTTTGAGCAAATTGATGCATGTATGGTAATATACCTCATGAGGTAATAACATTTAGCAATTTTGGTAGATTTTAGTCATGTTTTATCGCATGTGGTAAATTTTAATCATGAATTACTGCATGCAGTAAATTATGTAGTAATTTGTGCTGTAATCTGCATTCATTTTACCAAAAATTGCTATTCTCATGTAAATTATGGGGCAAGTTATCACATAATTTACCAATCATTATAAGACCTCTCTGTACCTGGCGTAAAGTCAATTTGTATGCATTTTGCAGTTTTTAGTGGAGTTCTTATTGCTGTTTTAGTGGAGTTCCTATTCAGGCTGTGTAATAGAAAAGAATAGTAGAAATAGAACTCCAAATATTTACTGGATTTTTTTTTTATAGGGGATGCCTATACATGTACTTTTTATAGGTTACTACATAATCAAATACACCTTTCCCCCTAAAAAAAAGACCATCTTTCAAAGACTATCCTAACTTATGGAAAACAATATTTATTTATCGCATGCTTACTGCTGAAATACCGCACTTTATGCATTTTCCAGACATTTTACTGCATGTTCGGAAATGCGGAAAAATCTTTCCAAATTGCTAAAAAAAGGAGGAAAATACTGTATGAGATATTTTACAAACAAAAAATATTTATCGCACATAACTACCAGAATTTAGGCCATTTTGGCTGTGGCAGGCACTTCTAGGGTCTCAGATTTGAATTTATGCCAGGTTTATATTGAATGTCAGCACTACCAACATGCTACTAATAATGATCTCTGTTATTTTCTACATGCCTAAATAATATTCTTTCCAAATGTAATTTGCTTGAAAAGCTTACTTGTCCCCCAATCGTGGGCCGGATGGGGTAGAGCCTGTAACACTCTGAGCTCATGTTTTACCATATGAGTGTAAATGTTATCTTTATTAAATTATTACATTTGTGGTATGTTTTTGTATGCTATGGAGGCTGTGATTGTTATGTATTGAGTTGAATTGCAAGTTTAAGACCTTGTGCATTATAGGGAAGAAAGCAAATTTCTGGCAGGCAGGGGGTGGCCATGATGACCCTGGAAGAGCTGTAGACCCACTCTTGCAGAGGGTCACTAATTAAGGGTAAGAATGCTTCATCTGTCGGGTGAGATGGTGGTGATTACCTATAAGGGCTCGTTTCCACTAGTGCGGTGCGAATCGCTGGGATTCCACCGCTGACGAAATCGCATGCGGATGCGATTCTGCGTGCGTTTTTGCCGCGATTTCGCATGCGATTTCGCATAGGCAGGGTATATGCTAATTTAACCATGTCACTGCCTGGTTCAATTTACATTAGTTTTCATGCGAATTCGCGGCAAAAAACGCATGTGCGTTTTCCCTATCAAATACATAGCCTGCGAATCGCCTGCATTCCTCACGCAGGCAAATTCTGCAGGCTCTACCGTGCAGAAAAATCCTGCACAGAAAAATGCAGGAAAAAACTGACAAGTGGAAACAGGGCCATCCACTTGTATTGGCTGTGCGAATCCGCATGCAGACAACGCATGTGGATTCGCTCTAGTGGAAACGGGCCCTTAGGCAACTTGCTGGCATGAACTGTAAACCAGGAACTATGAAGTGGATGTCCTAGATAAGGATACTTTCTTTTTTAGCACAAGGGACAGTGTTCGCAAATGCACTTTTCAAACAAATAACATTTGGACTTATTGTTAAATAATATTCTTTATAATGCCATCTTGTCTTGCCTGCTAGAGCTACTACACTGTCTTTATTTCAAAGGTGCAGAAATATACTACTCTTTGCAAATCCTAAAAAAAAGACTTTACCTGAACGGAATATAGATCAGCTCCAACTCCTTCTAAAAAGCATTTTTTTTTACTGTAATTCACATAATTCAAATAAAATATACACATGACTGTAAAAATCCATTATAAGAAAACAAGGAGAAATGAGCTGTAAAGTGGTGACAGTGCACTGTTTTGGGCCATTGCCCTTTCTCAAGCTGCACAGCAATGCAGAAAAAAAGAATAGATGCCTGCTTTCAGAAAAAGATGGTGCGGACCTATATTCCATTTATTTAAAAGTCTCAGAAGGTGGGGGATGTACACTAGTGTTACAAGTGCATGTGTACAGTTCATATTTTAGGTCTCAAAGACTTTGCCGCACTTGCATTGAGCACAAACCGTTAAAGAGAAACTCCAACCTAGAATTGAACTTTATCCCAATCAGTAGCTGATACCCCCTTTTACATGAGAAATATGATTTTCACAAACAGACCATCAGGGGGCGCTGTATGACTGATTTTGTGCTGAAACCCCTCCCACAAGAAGCTGTGAGTACCGCGGTACTCTGGGCAAACTGCCACAATGTAACAATGTTCACAGACAGGAATTAGCGGTTTACAGCTGTCTGTAACAGCCAAAACAGCTAGGAGCAGCTACATAACCTGCCCACAGTAAAAATGTCACCATGTAATACATGTCAGAATGTGAATCTGGGAGAGGAAAGATTTTACAATGAGCAAACACTGACTAAATCATTTATACATAATTATGGTAAAAAATGAAGCACTTTTTTTACTACATTATTTTTACTGGAGTTCCTCTTTAAGCTTTGCCTCTAAGCTCCACTGAGAGAACAGTTGTTACACAAGACAAGAACAGCAAGATCAAGCAGTGAGTCAGCAATATTCAAAACTCTTCACTATAAAAGTCAATAGTGAAAGTGGTTATCTCTAAAAAAGCAATATGACGTGCAAACAGAATGGATGCATGGCACTGACTTTGCGAAAGGAAAACACTCATAACTTTTAGTTGCTAAAGTGTTCCAGAATTCAGATACACTTTCAGGTACATCTTCATGCACAAGTAAATAACGTAATACACAAGACTATTACCATTGCCTTATTTTACAGATTTAAAACAAACCTAACCAAAACATAAAAAAATCCTTAAGAGGTTGCCTTCAATGAAAACGACATGTCAGTACTATCAGCAGATCCACAAACACAGAATATTTAATGAGGAACTGTCACAAAAATCTTAAAATTTAAACCACATACAAATAAGAAGTACATTTCTCCCTGAGTAAAATGAGCCATAAATTACTTTTCTCCTATGTTGCTGTCACTTACAGTAAGTAGTGGAAATCTAACATTACCGACAGATTTTGGACTAGCCTATCTTCTCATAGGGGGCTTCTCAGGGTTTTCTTTATTTTTAAAAGCACTTAGTGAACGGCAGTTGCTCCGTCTAACTGCCAAAATAGTGTGCAGCGAGCAGAGAGGCTTGCCAGCATCTTTGTAGAAATCTTTTTCAGGGAATGTCTGTGTAAAGAATACAGGCCATGCTGAGAATCCCCTAGGACGGTAATGTCAGATTTCTACTACCTACTGTGAGTGACAGGAACACAGGAGAGAAGTAATGTATTGCTGATTTTACTCTGGGAGAAATGTATTTCTTATTTGTATGTGTTTTAAATTTTAAGAATTGTGTGACACTTCCTCTTTAAGTAAACCCGAGACGATGGGGTACAAAAGTGTTATACATACCTGGGGCTTCCTCCAGCCCCCTCCATGCCGCTTGCTTCCTCGCAACTGTGCTCTGCCTCCTGGATTCTTTGGTAGATGCCCTGTTAGATTCGCTGGTCACTCCCCCCCCCCCCCCACTGCGCTCCCATCGCTGGTCACTCCCCCCGCTGCGCTCTCATCGCTGGGAGCATTCTGCTTTAGAAGTGCTTTCAGCTGCAGGAGCACAACGGGGGAGCGCGCAGGCGGACTGTGCATGCTGACCCCAACTGGCGAATCTAATTGGGCATCTACCAAAGAATCCAGGAGGCGGAGGACAGCGGTAAGGGAGCGATTGGCGTGTGTGTGTGGGGGGCTAGAGGAAGCCCCAGGTATGTATAAAACGTTTGTATCCTGTCCCCTCAGGTACACTTTAAAGCATAGAAACAGTAAAAGTAATGTGAGTTTCTGAGTATTATTTGAAATGGAACCTGAGATAAGAGGGATATGGAGGCTGCCATGTTTGTTCATGTTTAAACAGTACCAGTTGCCTGGAAGACCTGCTGATCTTTTTGGCTGCAGCAATGTCTGAATCACACACCTGAAACAGGCATGTAGCTAATCCAGTCAGACTTGAGTCAGAGTATCTTATCCGCATGCTTGTTTGGGGTCTATCGCTAGAAGCAGTAGACACAAAGGCTTAGGGGAACAGCCAGGAAACTTGCATTGTTTAAAAGAAAATAAATATGTCAGCTTCCATATCCTTCTCACCTCAGGTTCCCTTAAAGAGACTCTGAAGTCTCTTTTTTTTTACATGTTTTTTGTCATAAATTCTAAGAGAGCTTTTCTGAGCGCTTTGTGATTTGAAAAGCTCTTGCTAATGTTATGCTATGGGTGTGATCCCACTTGAGTGATGTGATTTTATAAAAATCCCCCATAGCATTGCATTAGCAAGAGCTTTTTCAAATCACTCACGCTTACAAAGCGCTCCCAGTGGGTTTCTGGCCTTAAAGAGGAGCTGTCAGCCATACTATGCCAGGATAAGTAGATAAATACTTGCTTTACTTACATGACAGATGTATTGCACTGTCCACGATTTGATTTCAGTGAATTTTATAAAATAAAAAAAAGGAAATGCATAGAATCCTTTTCCCTGGCAGGGGCCATCTTTAGTCCCTCCAGCAAAGCCAATGCTGTCGTCATTTCCTCCCTTACCCCCCTCCTCCCAGCAATAGCCAGCGCTACTGTAGTCCCCCGCATCCATGAGAACCCCCCAGCCCTGCTACTATATCAATACGGATTCCCCCTGCATTTACCCTCCACCCTGCAGCATCCATTTCGTCTAACAGCATAGCAGCGCTTAGCAGGGAAGAATAAATGCAGCTCCAGCGCCAGAGAAGAATCTGTGTGCGCTGCATATATTCTTTCCCGCTAAGCTCTATAATGCTGCGGGCAGAGCAGGGATGTTACAGAGTGGAGGGTTAACGGGGAATCCCTTTAGAAATAGGAGCAGGGCCGAGGGTCCCCATGGATGCGGAGGTGCCCGCTGCACCCCAAATAAAGTGACTGAGATGCCAGCTGGGCTCAAGTGCGGGGAGGGGGGTGGACTGTGCAGACGTGAGGCGGCCAATGAGAGAGGAATAGGCGTGAGTGACACAGGCTGCAGCCAATCAGGCTGAACTAGCTGTGTCTGGGGAGAAAAGTAAAGGAGAACTCCCCCACCCCAGCGTGCACTGCAACTTCTCTTTTCCGGCTAAATGCTGCGTACTTTATAGCTGGGGAAATGAGGATTCATCTGCAATAAAAAAAACGAAGATTTGTTTTTAAGTTAGGCATTGCCTTTTTAGCATCTTTTTTATCTGTATTGCAGACAGAAATAGGGAATTGATTTTGTTTTTTATGCCTAACAGTTACTCTTTAAGCATGAATAACCGCATCCCCATGGCTGATGGGTGATTTATTACATTTTAATAGCCCTGCAGAGCTCCGTAGCTCGCAGGGCTTCACTTCCTCAATGAGGCAGAGCTTTCAGCTGTAGCTCTGCCTCCTCCGCAGTCAATCTCTGCAGCTCGCCGCCTCTCCCCGCCCCTCTGTCTTCCTTTCCCTGAGAGGGGATGAAAGGAGGCAGAGATCCATGGAGATTGATTGCGGAGAGGCTGAGCTACAGCTCAAAGCTCAACCTCTCCAGGAAGAGAAGCCCTGCGTGTCAGGGCAGCACAATCTGCAACCTGCAAAGTCGTACAACTTTGCAGGTCAATTACACTGTAATAAATCACCCATTTGCTGCGGGAATGTGGCGATTCAAGGGGGGCATTCATGCTTAAAAGGAATTTATGACAAAAGCAGGGGAAAAAAGAGACTTCAGAGTCTCTTTAAAAGAGTACAGAACAAACAGGCTTTACAGGTGGAAAAGATGGGTCAGGCTCAATATTCATGTAAAAAAAGGTCTAATTTGTATATTAGTTCAGTAGACTAAGTTAGTTGCTTTAACTTGGGCTTTCCACTGTTGCACTTTTAGGTGAAAGTCTCCTACAGTAACTATGGCTTTGATTATGAATATATTTATAAATGGAATACTGTAAGTAGCCAATGCATGTTGAGCCACTATTATTATAAGGTAATACTTGTAACCTGCAGTTTGACAAATCATATGTAATTAGCACTAAATGACTACCATAATAGTACATTTGAGTAATCTGTTGTGAATTCTCCAGTATATTTGCTTGATACCAAATATGGAAAATATGAAATGTTACAAAGCACAATCATTTATAAAAGGGAGTTTATCTTGTGGTTTGATAACAGGAAGATGGATCTCTTTTAGAAAGAAGCAAAACAAAATGATTGTGAATACATAAAAAACTGAAATACAATGCAGTTTGCTTTGAAATCTCGAATGTGACCTGACATTCCATTTGTACAAGTCCCTTTCAATGCAGTACATAAAACAATTTTTTCATCATGTAACAATCTTATTCATTACTGGTGCCTGCTACATTTTTCACAATTTTGTGAATTTCTAAAGCTGAATCTATTATCAAAGTTGTAACAATATCAGTGTTCCTTATTGTCGAAAAATATATATTTATAGAAAAAGAAATATACAAGCGCTATAACCTAACAGAGTGTGCTTCATCTAAAAAGAAACATTATGTTGTGTCCTTTGATTGGTGTATATTGTTTCTGTATGGTGATCTATGCATTTTTTCGATGTGGCTCGTTTTTTTTTCATTGTTCTACAAAGTAATGAAGGATTTTATGTAAGCATACTGATAATATGCAAACATATTTTACACAGTGTAAGCCAATTATTTGGCTCACGTCCACACCGCCTTTGTGCTAATGTACGTTATGGCACTGCCTACTGGTTTTCTTTCATTTTACCTCTCCTTCAGAACTACCCAAATAGCTCTCCCTCCAAACTCCAGTGGCTGAAAAAATATTCTGTAGACAGTGCTTTACAGTATATGATGATTATATTCAATAGCACATGATTGGTACACAACACAAAATTTCCTACTCTTAGCTGGGGACTTGCGAGTGTAATTTTATGGACAGTCTGTTGGCACCCAGGGCATATGAACCATGGCACCCCAAACTTGGCCACTAGGCTTTTGATGAAGGAACTTAGGATGGTGAAGATCATTTTGCAGATGGTAACTGATAAGATGTGTTCATGCTTCCACAACCTTCTTAATTGATTTAGAGACACTAGTCTTGCATGGCAATCAAAGTCCCAATGCACTGTTTTAGCTTGGAGCAATTTCTCCTGAAAAAAGCACTACAGCCATTATCTAACGTTGATATGGAAATTTCCCCTGGGTAATCAGTTATTTGTATAGTTGCATGCTCTTTATATTTAATTAACATTTAGTCATTATGGTTTATATTCACAAAAGGGTGATAAAATGTACATGTGCATGTAAGATTTATCAGATTGTATGTAATCTAACTAGCACCTTATGCAAATAGTTTAACTCACCTGACACCCCAACAGCACACTGTGTTATGGATTTCCCTTATCAGGGATGAATTTTATCATTTTTCAGGTCCAGGTGAACGGGCCACTTTATTTATCAATATAGCACTGATGCCTATACATCTGGCATATTCGACTAATTGGCTTGAGTACTGAAAAGCTGTTTTTAGTGTATTAAAGGTCACATCTATGGACTACATCTTGTGGGATGCATTACAGCAGCCAGTATCGTGCAACACCGGTGGAAGTTTCAAACTGCAGTCGCCGGTCACTTCCTAGTTATCATGGCAAACTCCGTTCAGACCGTGTGCTAGAGGAGTATTCCCCCCCCCCCCATAGTAAAGTAATGATGCTCCTCCAACTCTTGACCCCCAACGGCACACTGTATTATGAACCTCTTTTATAGGGAGGTTTAGTTTATATTTTTTTCACGTCCAGGTGCAGGTAAAATATGTACAAAGCGGGACAACAGCACTTGCACATGCAGTAAAAAATCTGCAGTTGTATCAGGCCCATTAATAAATAATAGGAAGCAGGCCTAGAAGGCAACCAAATGATAATTGATAGTATAATGGCTATATACATATAAGGTGGGTGACAGCCTACCTTAATGAGGACTAGAAAGATTCATGGAAGAAACAATTCAATTTTATTCAGCACATTGGACAGCCTGAAGTCACTTTGTCAGGTCAATAATTTGCCCAAAAATAGCTGTTTGAAGCCTGGTTGCCTCTTAGACTTGCTTACTGTTACCCACCACCCCAGGACTTGGGTCCAGGTTTTACAATGTACTCATAAAATTCCTTTGGAGCTGTGACCGGTGAACTTACAAAAGGCTGAGCAGGGATAATATTTTCTCCACGTGTGCCGTTGGTGGCTGCTGTATCAGCAACCCAGATTTGTGGGTACTTTAATTTTACTTATATTATACCTTCTCATAAAACGTACTACACCAGATTGGGCTACTGGTGTACCTGTGTTTTTTCTTTTCCTGCATGATCTATTATTATAAAATAATGTAAGGAAAAATTCAGTGGTAGACAAGCCCTGCTCTCTTCCAGATCTCCCTTTCTGCACCTGAAATGACTGCATTGTCCTCCCACATCACCTTGCAAGCACTTTCCGATAGGACTTAAAGACTAATGCTGGGAATACACGGTTCGTTTCTGCCGTGCATTTCTGCTCTCGCTCTCGTTTTTTGCCCTCGATTTAGCTCTCGATTCTCTTATCTTCTGCTCGTTTTTCTTATCTTTTTCCATTCACTTCTATCAGAAAACGAGCGGCTAAAGAATCGAAAGTGAGATCGAACATGTCGGAAATTATCTATCAAACCATTTTATCAGCTTAAAAGCGATCCGTGTATTCCCAGCATAACAGTACTGAGTAACTAACTTATCCTTAAACCCTAACAAAGATAGACAGAAGGCTCTGATTGCTACTATGAACCCTGACCCTTTCCAAAAAGTCATTGTAGACCACTGTGACTCCCATCCAGAAGACCCTGGGAACAAGGCCAGAAGATGAAGCATAACAATATTCATCAATCTGTTCTAGTTATTAAGCATTATTATGGGATCATTTACTGGGATCCAGGAAATCAATTCCAGCCACATGCTTCGTGGCAGCTACTTCTGGTCACTTATCTAACTTTTTAAAACAAGACTTTTAACTGCAACCACACTTTATCGCTCATAAAAGTTAGCACTAGGCATTTTGCTTACTAAGCTATCAGATTTATATGCCTCAAGGTAGGCTATAACTTGTGCTTCATATAATGTAAGTCAGTCATATACTTTGGGATGTGGATCATTGCACAAAAGTTGTTTTCCATGGATATATGGGGTACAGTTATTAAGAGCAGTGGAAGAAAAACTGGTGTAAAATTTGTGCAGAACAGTTGTACACATAGCGCAGCAGTCACTCAATGCGACCAATCAGGATCCATTAGGTGGCCACCTGTTCCACTTTTGCACCAGTTTTTCTCTTTGCACTCACAACAATTTACTCGAATGAAGTACATTTATAGTGTTTTGGTAATAAATCATTTATAAATTTAATTTGGTAATAGGTTCACAGACATTAGACCTTCAGTTTAGATTTGATATCATTTTTTAATATGTGTATTTGTAAAATACATGCATGTTACTGGAAGTCAATGTTCTTGTTATAAACAGAATTATTCCTTTGTGTCTTTCCTTCTTTCTCTATTATAGTCTTGACGTGACTGGGTGTTGTTAGCAGCGTTTGCACTTTAATCATATAGAAAAGTTTATGTTTTGGAGAGGATGGAGACTGTTCCAAAAAGCCCTAATCAATTCCATGTGCAAATAAGACATACGCTGGCCATATACCACCCAATCTAGCTTGTCGAATCTTACCACTTTCAGGTAGTATGAGAACTTACCTAACAATGTGTTCAAAGCATTCCAAGTTTTATCAGCCCTTAAAGGACAAATGAAGTGAGAGGGGTATGGAGGCTGCCATAGTTACATAGTTATTTGGGTTGAAAAAGACATCCATCCATCGAGTTCATATTAATTTACTTTTAAGCAATACCAGTTGCCTAGCTGTCCTGCTAATCCTCTGCCTCTAATACTTTTAGCCATAGACTATGAAAAAGCATGCAACAGATGAGGTGTCTCTGACATTTTAGTCAGATCTGACAAGCTTATCTGCATGTTTGTTTCTGGTGTGATTCAGACACTACTGCAGCTAAATAGACCAACAGGATTGCCAGGCAACTGGTACTGGTTAGAAGTACATAAATATGGCAGCCACATTTAGCTCTAAATTCAGTTGTCCTTTAAACGAAGTAGTGGTAAGATTGTACAAGCCAGAGTGTTTGGTGAATGGGCATCCTTATCCTTATGCAATTACAGACCACACGTTTAAACTTGTAGCTAGGCAAGTTTTAATAAACTTTGTTATTGGTCGTTAGTTAAAAAGGTATTTTAAAAATTAGATTGCATTCAGTGTGCATCATTATGTGAAGAAGCACACTGGCTACCAGGATAAATGACAGGATAAGTACTTTTCAGGCTTGCTTTGGACACAGAGCACTTTTAATGGGAAATGGCTAGACTCCAAGGGGTTACAAGTTCTGTATTAGTCACTGCAATTATCAATACTAATTAGTGCCTCACATTACAAAAATGCCACAAGTAAACACATTTAATTAATTCCCTGTTAGCCAGACTGTGTACTTCCTGATCTCCAATGGATATCAGGCACACGTTCTGGAGAAAATGCAACAACATTTTGAATTGAATTCCTTCAACTAATCAGGAAATATTACTTAAATGGTGCTATTTTTTATCCTAGTCCTATACTTTGTTTTTAATGGGAATTAAACACAGTTTTGTAAATGTTTATATTAACTCTGTGGGTCTCTGATATATTTTACGTAGCCAATTAAAATTTAAGGGGACCATCAATTTTAACAAGAAAAAAGGGGGGTCATTTTTTTCAGGTCACTTCTATGCATTACAATGATTTTTAGCAAACATAATTTCCAAATGTCACCAAGTTCTGCTGTGCATATAAAAACACAAGTCATTGCAAAGATTTCCTTACAGCAAGTGTTTAATAGGTGCACGTGTTTGCTTAATTACTTACTTGTTACCGGGTTTGTTAAAGGACAACTGAAGTCAGAGGGATATGGAGGCTGCCATGTTTATTTCCTTTTAAACAGTACCAGTTAGATTTAGCTTAATATGGGATAGGTGGAAAAACCACTTGAATAATCACACTTAATTTAAACTGTTGAAATGTATGACTTTGCCCTCCCTGCCTCTCGTGTACAGCTATACCTGTCAAATTGTTAGTTAATATTTTGTACCTGGTTACACCAATGTGCGTTATGTACTAACATGCACCAACAAAATGTATCCCTGTTCATTCCAGTATATATTTTTTTCTTTTTTTTTTATAAATGCTGCCTAGTATGTTATTATAATATTGTACAATGCCCTACCCCGCAAAGGCCTCAATTCACTAAGCGTATCTCCTGTCTTTAATAACGTTTCTAGAGTGATCACCATGATGATGAGGCATGTCGTATTCAGGAAACTGTTTACCTCAGGCAAACCTAAAGTTGAGTTTGTCTCATTTGCCATTAAACCACATTATTTGGACGGAAGGTGCACGCTTCTTTTGCTTTCTTCTTGGAACTAGACATTGATATACACTTCTCCTTTGAACTAGCAGTGCACACGTCTGGTTGGCACTATTGACATCTAATCAGCAAGCCTTCCACACAGGACGCTGGAAAGATTGTGTTGCCAAGTGTCATATATGTGTTTCGCTCAAATTGTCTCCTCTATTTATGGGATGTGCCATACACTTGTGTTTTTCCTCCTCTAGAAGGAAACCTAAAGTTAACTCTTCCGTCTTTAAGTTAACTCTTCAATCCTTAAAATAACTCCAGAATTGTAACGTTTAAGACAGGCTGTTAATTAACTGCGTGTGAAAATAACTACAGAGGAGGTAAATTAAATACAGGGGAGGTAACTTAAAGAGGAACTCCAGTGAAAATAATGTAAAAAAAAGTTCTTCATTTTTTACCATAATTATGTATAAATGATTTAGTCAGTGTTTGCTCATTGTAAAATCTTTACTCTCCCAGATTCACATTCTGACATGTATTACATGGTGACATTGTTACTGTGAGCAGGTTATGTAGCTGCTCCTAGCTGTTTTGGCTGTTAGAGACAGCTGTAAACCGCTAATTCCTGTCTGTGAAAATTGTTACATTGTAGCAGTTTGCCCAGAGTACCGCGGTACTCAGAGCTTCTTGTGGGAGGGGTTTCAGCACAAAATCAGTCATACAGCGCCCCCTGATGGTCTGTTTGTGAAAATCATTATATTTCTCATGTAAAAGGGGGTATCAGCTACTGATTGGGATAAAGTTCAATTCTAGGTTGGAGTTTCTCTTTAACCTCCTTGGTGGTAACCCCGCTGAGCAGCGGCTATCGTGTAGCGAGCCCTGGGCTCGCTACATGATATAGGAAAAAAAACTTTAAAAAAAACTGCTGCGCTCCCTCCTGGCGGATTTTTTTATACCGCCAGGAGGGTTAAGGAATGAAGAGATAAGATAACTCTCTCACTGGCCCATATGCAGCTTACCTTTTCTCCTGAGTTTTCTCCAAGGTGATATTTTTAAATGTGTCCATAAAATGCAATTTAAATCACTAGCAAGCAAGATAATACTCAAAATAATGTTGGTAGTACTTTTTCTTCTACTTTTGGTACTTTTTCAATTGCAAATTATTTTAAATAGAAGATGAAAAAATGTCACCCAGGAGAAAACTCAGGAGAAACAGTTAATTGCATATAGGCCACTGTGTGGAGGTAAGTTTTCTCTTGTCTTATTATCTCCAGCATGCTCTTAATGAATTGAGGGCAAAGATTGCTAATGTACAGTCTTTTTTATTATTTCTGTTCATGCCTTTTAATGCCACAATAAGCTTAGTGTTTAATGAAAAATATACACCAGTTTCCTGGCAGTCCTTTTGATCTGGCTGCAGTAGTGTCTGAATCACACACCATGCAGCTAATCTTGTCAGATTTTGGAAGCAGCGGATCAGCAGGGCAGCCAATGCAATGTGCACTGTTTAAAAGGTAATTCATGTGGCAGCCTCCATGTATTCCTCTCACTTTAGATGTCCTTTAACTACTTAAGGACCGAGGTGATGGAAATCTACACCCTGTTTTGGTGGTTACCTGGCTGGCAGGGCGTAGATTTCAATCACCGCCACAGCGCGCATCCGCTGTTTTCGTCACTCCCCGCCGATCTCGCTGCTGAATCCCCACTGTGTTCCCTCGCAGCTCACTTGCTCTGCCTGTTTCTATCATGGCAGACCCCTGTGAACCAGTCAGGAGCTGATTTCATTGGCTCCTGGCCGTGTCTATCAATGTATGAAACTCCCTTTGGCTTACATTGATAGAAAGTGGCTCCTGACTGGCTCACATGACTTTGCCGTCAGAAAGCCGGCAGAGTGGATGTCGGGAGAATCCCGAGCGTGCGGCGGTGATGGTGGTTGCGGCGATTCGTTGGGATTTCATCGGTATTGTACTAGTGGTCTCTGGTCCTTAAAGGGGTTTTGTGGTAGTCAAAAAGTAAAACAAGCTGACACTTACCGTCTTTCCCCTAAAATAAGACATCCTCCGAAAATAAACCTTAGCTGATATTTCAAGCACTCTTGAAATATAAGGCATCCTCGGAAAATAAGACCTAGCTGCAGGGACAAAACAAAGAGCAACGGCCGGTGCTGGGATAATGTACACTGTTCATATCCCCCACGAGTGCCCCCCCCTCCGCGCTCGACCGTGCGGCTGATTTACCTCCTCTACTCCTGGCCCCCCTCCTCCAGAAAGTCGGATCCCCCAGCAGGGCCGGGCTGCGGCTAATGCTGTGTATCATTCAGTTGTCAGATCAGTGGTAAGGGCAGCTACGGTAAAGTTGTGCAGTAACAGTGCCGCCCAATACAGGAAGTAAACAAAGATCACTTCCTGTATACCGGCTCTGTTACTGCACAACTTTAGCTGCCTTCACCACTGAACTTACAACTGAATGATACTCAGTGCACAGGCCGCCGCCGCCGTGGCCCAGGATTACGACCACCTCTTTAAGCTACTCATCATCGGGGACAGCGGTGAGTGGGGCCGCCAGGGGCAGGGGAAAGGGGCCATTCAGGATGAGGCCCTTGTGGTCAGCTGCAGCACCGACTGGAGGGGACTGTCAGGCAGGGATGGCCACTGTGGCCTATGGCTTCTGTTCAGCTGTTGCTTGCCACCAGACCTATTGGCAATCCTTAGCCGTGTGGCTTATTACCAGAAGGATACTGGGCAGTAGCGGACATCATCCGGGACGTGATAACAATGCTGCCCTAGTGCATTCCTGTGCCTCTTCCTCCATCATTCAGCCCTGCTTTCCTGCCCGGGCACAACGAATGCCATGTTCAGAGAAGTTCCAGCTTTGTGGGATCATGAGTGGGAGCTGGCCACTGTGCTGTGTGCGCTGGGAGGAGTATTGAGGGAGAGGGTAGTCTAGGGGGGGTAAGGCTATATTCTGGGGTAAGGGGGTCTGGTTATGTACTGGGGGGGGGGGGGTCTGGCTGTATATTAGGGGGGTAGGGCTATATACTTGTGTGGGTGTCTGGGTATATAGTGGGGGGGGCAGGTCTGGATATGTACTAAAGGGGATCTGGCTACCCCGACAAAACATAAGACCTCCCCGAAAATAAGCCCTAGCACAACTTTTGAGGGAAAAAATAATATAAGACAGTGTCTTATTTTCGGGGAAACACGGTACCTAGGGCTTCTATCAGCCCCCTGCAGCGATGTCCCATGCCGTCCTCCTCTGATCACCCATTCCCCGCCACCGGCACTGGGCATTATTCGTCTGGCATAGCCGAATAATGCACGCTCCCGTTCGCGTCATCGGGAGCTTACTGCGCAGGTGCAGTACAAAATTTTCTTGCGCAGTACTGCGCAGTAAGCTCTGATAACGCATGCGGTAGCGAGAGCTCGGCCTCGCAGCCGCAGTGTAATCACCTGTGTGATTACACAGGGACCGGCGGCGGGGAACGGTGCATCGGGAGGGGACGGCACGGGACATTACCGCTGCAGGGGGCTGATAGAAGCCCCAGGTAAGTGTTAGCTTGTTTTACCTTTTTACTTACACAAAACACCTTTAACCTCCTTGCCGGTTATCCCGAGCTCAGCTCGGTGTAACCTGCGTAGGAGGATTTCTCAGGCCCCGCTGGGCCATTTTTCAAAAGTTTTTTCTTACTGCACGCAGCTAGCACTTTGCTAGCTGCGTGCAGCTTCCACTCGCCGCCGCTCGCCGCTATCCGCCGCGCCGCCCCCCCCTCCAGACCTCTTGCGCAGCCTGGCCAATCAGTGCCAGGCAGCGCTGAGGGGTGGATCGGGATTCCCTCTGACGTCCCGACGTCGGTGACGTCATCCTGCCCGGTCGCCATGACGGCCGGGGAAGCCCAGCAGGAAATCCCGTTCTGAACCGAAGGCGATCAGAGTAGATAGGGGGATGCCGCTTACCCATGATTGCGGTTTTGAGTAATGAACCAGGCTGGAAGTTTTAAAAGCCTCAGGAACCTTTTGCAGGTGTTTAGAGTTAATTAGTTGATTCAGATGATTAGGTTAATAGCTCATTTAGACAACCTTTTTGTGATATGCTAATTTTTTGAGATAGGAATTTTGGGTTTTCATGAGCTGTATGCCAAAATCATCAATATTATAACAATAAAAGCTTTGAACTACTTCAGTTGTGTGTAATGCATCTAAAATATATGAAAGCCTAATGTTTATCAGTACATTACAGAAAATAATGACCTTTATCACAATATGCTAATTTTTTGAGAAGATCCTGTATATTGTCTTGTCACTTAACTGTACCTCAGAGGGGCTCACAATCTAGTCCCTACCCTAGTCATATGTCCGTGTATGTATTGTGTAGTGTATGTATGGTAGTCAAGGGCCCAATTTTAGTGAGAAGCCAATTAACTTATCTGTATGTTTTGGGGATGTGGGAGAAAACCGGAGTGCCCTGAGGAAACCCACAGTCATAGGAAGAACATACAAACTGTCATCTTTTTATATGTATGACAGTGGAGTTTTCTTTTTTAACAGCATAACTCCAGGCTCCAGTGTAATAATATCAGCAAGGAGTACATGTTGTTTACTTATGAGTAGTTCAGTTTAATTTCACAGTGTCAATATTTTCGTAATATTTAATCGAATTTACCCTATAAGGGAGTACTCCTTGTAGGACCCTTCTCAGTTTGTTTGTTGATGATCTCTTCTTTAGCAATGCACAGTGTATGTCAGAGGTGCCCACACTTTTTCGGCTCGCGAGCTACTTTAAAATTTGCCGAGGCCAGGAGATCTACCAACGTTTCAAATGCTAAGCTAAGCACGTCCCCCCCTCGGTATAGGTTAGCTAAGTATATGTGTCTGCAGCGTAGGTTAGCCAGGTATATGTGCCTGCATCGTAGGTTAGCCAGGTATATGTGCCTGCAGCATAGGTTAGCCAGGTATATGTGCTTGCAGCGTAGGTTAGCCAGGTATATGTGCCTGCAGAAGAGGTTAGCCAGTTATATGTGCCTGCAGCATAGGATATCCAGGTATATTTGTCTGCAGCGTAGGTTAGCCAGGTATATGTGCCAGTATAGGAGGTAGTAGCTACCTCAATCCAGTGGCTGAGGGTCCTGGACTCCAGGCCAATAAGGATGGAGGGGAGGAGAGGCGGCAAGGAGAGAGGGAGAAGTGAGGCGGCACAGCCGCTACGTCATGACTGGGGGCGGCGCCGGGCGCGTTACAAGCATGCATGTCGCACGCTGCCTGCCGTCGCCTCCAGCCATGACGTAGCGGCCGCGCTGCCTCACTCCTCCCTCTCTCCTCGCCGCCTCTCCTCCCCTTCATCCTTATTGGTCAGCGGCCGGCAGCTAAACGTGATGAGCTGCCGCCGCAACATTTAACGAGATGCGGCTGAGCGGCCACGATCTACCGAGAAGGCGGTTGATCGACCTATTGGGCAGCCCTGGTGTATGTAATTCACAATGCATTCCAAAAATTATGCTGGGCATGGACCTACCATTGGAAAGGGGCATGGAAGTACTCAAATGGCTACGGTAACAATTATACTAGCTGTTGTGTTATGTGTGCATAGTTCCTTTTTTTTAAAAAAAATTCCACGACATGATCCACTTTAACATAATGGGGTTGATTCACTAAACCGTGCTAACTCATAGCACGGGCACGCTAGCGTTTTGTGCCCGTTCTAACACACGTAACAGCTTTTGCGCGCAATCACATAATGCGTGCAAAACGCTAGTGCTGTGAGTTAGCACGGTCTAGTGCAACAAACCCAATCTCTGCTAGTGATTCCGTGTTATTGGGACAGCTGACCACAAAAGAACCTAAATCAGTAGCCATACAAAAAAATGTTGACCTATTCAGGTCTTCAGTTATTATTTCAGGAGTTCTTAAATGTTCTCAAATATTGTTTGGCTATAGAAGCTCATTCAAATAATACATTAAAGCTATTTCATTTACTATTAAGATAAATGACAAGTATGCAGTCGGCTTTTCTTAATAATAAAAACACATGTAACATCTTTAAAGGCATAATAAAAAAAGTGTTTGTTTAGGCGATGTAATGTATCATTTTATTATGCATTGTTTGTTGTTTTTTTTTTACTGGTGTACTTAATGTACTACTATTAATATTTAGATGTAAATATTTGGCCTCCTTTTAATCTTTTTGTGGTTAATAAATTGCTGTACTCAATTGTCACAAAGGTTCTACCCTGCAAGAGAAATGTTGATTACATGTTGAAGGCTTTCAACCAAAGTTCAAATGTGCTGCTCACAAAAAGGAGATAGATTTACATTGCCAATATGATTACATCTGGAAAACGGAAAACAATTAAATTATGACATTTTTCATGCACTGTGCTTTTCACCTCTCATTTAACAAAGCCACAGATTAATGGGTCACAACATGGTGCCATAATGATGATTTAGTACCCAACATGCTGTGGGACAAAGTAGCATTGCAAACAAATAAACAAAAATACAAAAAAAAGAATGCAAGAGTAAAAAAAAAAAGAAAATCAAGTATATCGACAGGTTTGATTTCAAAACACAGCACATAACATCACAATGTCATAGCCAAGAAAATGATTATACACAGAATTACACAGTACAGAACACAATATACATGCATGCTGAATCATCCAGTAACAGAAGCTTCAATATTAATGTTTTTTGTGCAAAATTCTTAAATATCATGACAAAATCACAGACTATACTGTTTGGTTAATTTGATTTCGGTTCTTTTTTTTTTTTAAATTGTCTTCAGATTATGTGTGTGTTTGTTGTTTTGTTTGGATGTTTTTCAGAAATATATCATTGCAATGCCATGTTAGTGATTTCATCTTATTGCCACTAGGGGTTGCTCAATGTGAGGGAGTGGGTGAATGTAATAGGCATACATGTTCAAATGTAAGTATGAGCTTTAAATAAGTGTTCACTGCAGGGTTTGCTTTGTATTCCCCTAATCATGACAGCATTATATGACTTTTTGCTTGTTTTCTACTCACTGCCTCCTGATTTGGAAAACCTGCAGTACTAATTGCTGTTATTCATGAATACCAATGCCTTAAGAGATATGTGGGTTATTCAATAAGGCAGTGCAAAGGGCAGTGGTGATGTACAATGTGCAGCAACCCGTAGAAATCAATTAGATTTCACTTTACTGAAGTCAAATCAGTGTGAAGGATGAATTCTGAATGGTCACTATGGTTACTGCACTTTGCATACTGCTTTACTGAAAAAAGCTCAATAGCGTTGTTAACTGAACTGCTTTACATGCTCCCCGAATTATGTACCATAATTGATTAATGAATGATTATAGTCAATTTACTAATGTGATTGAAATATCACTAACAGTTTCATGCCGACTATAAGCTATGGTTATATAATGTCTGCATTGATATAATACCACCTGTAGTATCTCTTATAAATAAGCAATCTCTGTTTTTTAAACTATTATTAATCTGCATCTGTCTTCCACATACAGTATTATTAACCATTTTATAGGTAGAATTAATATTGGACTAATCGATTCGCCTGAAGGTAGAAATGTACGATAGCCAGAGAACATGCTTTATTCTGTAATGATGTCATTAGTTTTAGCGAGCCATTCTGTGACATGAGTTAAGAATATGGGCTACCTATATTCTGCATAAGGGCAGGAGCACGTTATCTGTACTGAACTGACTGACACTACATTCTTCCAGATAGCTTCAGGGCTTTTTAGGGCTTATGAGCTGTCTATTAGTGGACTAAAATGCATTAATCCCCATATTAAATCAAATTGGCAAAAAGAAAAAGCTTAGTTTTGAGACTACATAAGTAAACAGAATTTACATGCCCAGACTATGCTGTCCAGGAAAAAAAAATGGACTGAACGACTGATTGTTACTTCCAGAGGGGCAAGCTTAAAGATCACCTAGGCTATACAGGTTTAAAGCTTTTACTACACAGCAACAATCTTTAAAGTGTACAACAAATAGACTGGATCAAAAGTAGAACAAGAACCAATAGAAGACAGAGTCAGCACTACTATAAATAAGATCCCATGACCTCTTTAATTATTCCCCAATGCATAATGACAGACATGACAAGGAGCATTCAGTCGGCATGACGGCCATTTCCTGAGTCCCCCCACTTTATCAGTGGACACAAAAATGTTAGTGGAGGGAACCAGCAAATGACTGTAATGCTAAGTACACACCATACAGGTTTCTGGCAGATTTACCTGCCAGATCGATTATTTCCAACATGTCCGATCTTAATTTAAATTGATTTTTCAATCGCTTTTTCTATCGATTTTTGGATCGATTTCCATAGAAGTGAACGGAAATCGGTCGGAAAAACAATCGGAAAATTTAAAAATCGAACGGAATTCTGATCAGACATTTTGGAACTAATTGATCTGGCAGGTAAATCTGCCAGAAAATTGTATGGTGTGTACCTAGCATTAGGCCAACTGCTTAGTCATGTCTGTTATTTATGCATTGAGAAATAATTAAAGAAGTGATTAAAGATTATTGCCCTGCTCTGTCTTCTTTTGGTCCTTGGATTTACTGTTCACTGGTGACCACAATCTGCAGCCAGTTATCCTCAAGGTCTGCAAGCTAGAGCATTTAGTGTCAGTCTACAAATCTATACTTAAGCCACAGAACTAGGACATAGGGATGATCGGAACCGGGACATAGGGATGATGAACTAGGACATAGGGATGATCGGATCGGATTCCGTCAATGATAAATTCCGTCGCTATAAAAATTCCGCGGGATTTGTATGAAATTCCGGATTCCGTCGGAATTTTTTTTAAATTCTCTCTCATTCTCTCTCTCTCTCGTATCATCCTGTAGGGAATTGCAGTTTTCCAAAACAGCTTACATACCATGGCTGGATTTGAACCCAGGTCTCAGTGTGTAGTAGGTATTTGTCTTACCCCCTAGACCACCAACCGCAATAGCATGTACCATTATGATCAATTCAATAGAAAAAGTAGCATGATTAAGGATTTGTACTTTTTTAAAAGCCAGCTTACATACCTTGGCCGGGATTTGAACCCAGGTCTCAGTGTGTAGTAGGTATTTGTCTTACCCTAGACCACCAACCGCACTATATGCTAAAGCTGGTCTAGCATGTACCATTATGATCAATTCAATAGAAAGAGTAGCATGATTAAGGATTTGTACTTTTTTAAAAGCCAGCTTACATACCTTGGCCGGGATTTGAACCCAGGTCTGTGTGTAGTAGGTATTGTCTTACCCCCTAAGCTGGCTTTGAAAAAGTACAAATCCTTAATCATAGTAGGTAGTAGGTAGTAGCAGTGTTATCGAGTCTTGGCCAAGGTCTCTGCACTGAATAGGTGCAGGCTTAGGCAGGGCCGTTTTCCCCGTTTGTTTGGATTTTGCGTTTGCGTTAAACGTGTAAATTTTTCTATATGCATTTCTCCATTTATGCATTTGTGGCAGCATGTACTGTATTTGAGTGTGTGGGAAAAAGCAAAAAACTGTGTGTTTGTAAATTGCAAAAAAAACATGAACGCAAAGCACACGTTTCCCCTGCAAGGTTATTTACTTTAATAGCCTGTATAACTGTGTTTTGCTGTTTGCCGCAAGCCCGCAAAACATGCAATGGGCTCAATTCACAAAGCAGTGCTAACTTAGTTAGCACGCTCTAAAAGCCCATAGTAACTTATGGTGCGCTAAGCTTCGCGTAATTGTACATGCTAGGCCAGCTTTAGCATGTAGTGTGGTTGGTAGTCTAGGGGATAAGACAAATACCTACTACACACTGAGACCTGGGTTCAAATCCCGGCCCAGGTATGTAAGCTAGCTTTTAAAAAAGTACAAATCCTTAATCATGCTACTTTTTCTATTGAATTGATCATAATGGTACATGCTAGGCCAGCTTTAGCATGTAGTGTGGTTGGTGGTCTAGGGGGTAAGACAGATACCTACTACACACTGAGACCTGGGTTCAAATCCAGCCATGGTATGTAAGCTGTTTTTGAAAACTGCAATTCCCTACAGGATGAGAGAGAGAGAGAGAGAGAGAGAGACCCCACTATTGTGAAGTCACTCCTACAATGTCTGGCAGCTGTTTTAGCAGCCATGAATGAGCTATCTCATGTACAATAACTTAGGGGAAGAACTAATGTAGCTGGCTATATTGGGCTAAGAATAGAGCCAATCCTGTGTCCAGATCAGGTAAATATCAAGTGCCTTCTGTGCCACTCTGCATTAGGCTGCAGCTGGGGAAGCACAAAATGTGGTCCCGCAGTGAACGTAAAAAATAAAAAAAAAATGGCTGGCAAAATTAAAGACAACACTGACCCAACCAATGCATTTAGTTTTTCTGGCTACATTGTGTAGACAATTAATGTATTGGCGATAATATCATTTTTCTAGAACATCTGTATCCATGTTTAATTACATGTGCATGGTATCCTTATTATGCAACAATAAACAATGTTGGTACAGCTACAGTGGAAAATAAAATTCACTGTGTTTATTGGGAGAGCATACCAACTCTTGTGTGACTATACTGCAAGCTTCCCCTCTCCCAGCCCCTGAAATCTATTTCTGCACATTGCCTTTCACAGAAGTAGTTAAAAAGATGTCTTAGTTTAGACAGCTTAAATATCACTTTGATAAAGTGGGAACCAATTTTCTGTGTAGGATTTCAAAGATATAATTGCACGACCGCAGCAGGCCAAGCTGTAATTTTAGAAGTCAGTGCTCTGTATCAAAACGAAGCTTTCTTTTTAATGTTTAGGATAATTGTGCAACAAACACAGGTGGTATTGTAGCAATGCGCCATTTTACGTGAAAGGTATTTTTCATAGTCTTAATTCAAGCCCATATTTTATACTCTTCTAGGCCTATAGGCAGTACTACACAAATGCAGACCATTTAGATTACTGGCAAACATTAACGGGAACTATCTTCATTTTTTTCTTTTATTACAAATGCTTTGTTCATCTATTGCAATTGTATTGCAACATGAGTTCAACCTCTTGTTTGATCTTTATTTTGGAGGATCATTTGATTCAATCTCTATAAAGTTAAGGTGATTGTTTTCAGAACCAAATATAAGAAAATAACAGCAGAATTCAGAGCTATGCAGAATGCCAGTGTTAACTTAAGATAAGAGCCATTGAAGCAAGAGATTAAAAAAAACCTGCAGTCTAGCTAGTCTTCCAAGTCAATACAAGTCAAAGACTAGGTGTCACAGGTGATTTAAAGCAGGAAGCTCTCATGAGAAACTACCTGCCGGCTGTTGATTTAGATCTGTTGAACCGTGGTGACCTAAAGTCTGGTAATTGCAAGGTTATTTGACAGAAAGTGGTGATATTAATCAGCCATATTGTCTTTTGAAGGCCCATTTATGAGAAATAGACGAGCTCAGCTGGTTTAGCTATGGAGATTAAGGGTAGTATATATATATATATATATATATATATATATATATATATATATATATATACATACATATATATATATATATATATATATATATATATATATATATATATATATATATATATATAAAACTTTGGTCCTTTATGCCAAGTGTTATATACTTTTAGTATTAACTTATGTCTGCTGGAATTGCTTCTTATGTGCATAGAAATGTTTGTTTTTTAGCTGTAGGAAGGGCAGTGAACAAAGCAACAGCAAAGTTCTGGATTTTGTGTGTTGCAGTATGAGCTGTTGATAATAAATTCTGGATGTTTTATATAGATTATCTGCTAAACACTTGATTTAAGTTTCAAAGGCCAGTTTGATATCCTAGGGTACAATCAAAAGACATAACAAGTATGTTGAAAGGGAATAATCAATAAATACTATGAAGGGAATTGATCTTACCCCATAGTCTTACAGTATTAAATTTGTGTAAATTTTGATTGAACATTGCAACGACATATTCTTAGGCATTTTATGTATGACTAATCAGTCATAGCTAATCAGTGTAAGCTGTAGTGTAAAAACAGTTTATGGATACCTGAATCACTATCTAGGATATTTCTACATGAGGTGATTTCAAATGCTCATCCTGCTCTACCTTCTAGCCACCTGCGCAAGGCACAGAAAAGTTGGAGCAGAGTCTGAGTCTTTTCAATAGATGATGACATGATGATCAAGGAAAGGGAAATATAGATCCAAAGGCTTGCATGTCTAAATGATTGCTTGGCTTAAACATATAAAGTGAAAAAAGTCACAAATGTATATAAAAAAAGCTGGAAAAGCTGTATATAAAATGATACTTGGATATATTTAAATTATACACAACGCAGAAGGAGATTGATATATTACTGTGCACAGCCTTGCAAAAGTAGCCCCATTGGAACATTGGAACATAATGTATGGAGCCAGGAACATGGAACATACAACTACAGCCAGCTGCATACTATCTAGCTTTGGAACCACTCTTTTTACCTGTCCTTGTTCATCATGTTCCATTAAGATTATTGTTAAAATATCCCACTTTAAAATAAATACATCCATCTACATACATGTACACTTGAGGAACCCCCACTTACAGGCTTGTTTAAGTGTCTTTTTGAAATGTCAAGAGTTGTCATAATCATTTTTTTCTTGGGGTAACTTTGAATATTTAGGTGTCTTCTAACTGAAAAATATTTGCAGTATCTTCCAGGATAGTTATTAAAGCTACGTGCTATGTAATCTGGAGTCCCTATTATTATTTGTAGATCCACATAGTGTATGGTGTAAAGACAGCCTATTATTGGGTCTTTGCATCTGTGATTTTAATGTTAACAGTCTGTACAGGAAATAATGGCTTGTGTTTTACTCAATAATTTGCACAAAGAAAACAAAGAAAGGGCAGATGATACAGTACCTCCATGGTCTGAGACTGGTGCATGGCTTTGATTGCATTCTGTGCCATTGCCCTTGTAGAAAATGTAACAAACGCACAGCCTGTGGGGACAAGGGGACAGGGGGCAGGAAAGACAAAAAAAAACAACAAGACAAAAGGGTTGGACGCTTGTTAAACCAACACAGTCTACGAGAACGGCCACAAGACGACACTGTTCTCAGTAGTACATAAAAGTAACAACTCCTGGAATTTTTTAGTGGTTTGGTACTTACAGTGCTGACTTGCTAATCCGATCATAGAAGAAAGGAAAAACAAAAACAAAAACAAAATGGGGAAGTGTTCTTTTCAGCCACAGGTGGATACAAATAATTAGAGAGAGAGAGAGATCTACAGATAAGCAGTTAAAGGCACTGTTTAAGTATTTTTTTGTTTTATTTCTTATGTTTATTATTGGCAAAAAAAGACCACGCATAAAGGAACCAAGGAAGGTATGAGCGCTGATTGTGACATAAAGAAGCACAATAAAGAAGCAGGTGACAGTAATCATTATCAATCATTCATATTAAAGACTCCTCCAATTAGATTTGGGCTACTGACCATAGCACATGATCATTGCTATCTAAATTTTCTTATGTATTATCCTGTAGATCCCATTTGTGCAATCTTACTATGTTGTGTGTAAACACCAACATGGCATAACGAATTGCTTTATTCAGTGCTTTATACTTAGATTTCTACTAATTCACTAAAATATAGGAATTATATCATATTGGTGTTTAACTAAGGGTTAACTGCTTTTAAAGAATGGCCTGTAGCATTCTACTGGCATGTACAAACTACTGTAAAGATAATCCTGCAGGTAAAAGGTTTGTAACTGTAATAGTGGGACTGTCCAAAGCGCCCATCACAGAGACAGGCCATTAGAGAGCCCAGGGTAAGTTTGGTGTATTCACTTTATGAGATGGGTTCTTGAGGATCTCTGACAGTTGAATATAAGTGCACAAAACACCTCAGCATATCTACATACTGGCCAGTAACTGAATTTGAAAAAAATAAGTTAATGTTAAATACAAATATTTTTGAATTTAGTCAAAACAGCTTCACTTTGAAAGGTTGTTTAATGTCAAATGACAGTGATCAGTAGGTGGGAGCTGATGTATCTGTTTCCATCTCCTTCACTGTAAGCACTCTGAACAATGCCCTGGCCACCAGTGTACAGAGTTTAAGTAAGCCTGCAAATCAGTGTACATGTTCCTCAGATGCATGTCCCTGTAGTTGTGCACACTTCTGTGAATGCATGTGAGCTCAAACTGGGGTGGACATGCATGAAAAGTTATTTATGTAAAAAGTGTTCTTCACTCATGACTTTCTTCCAGTTTGCCCTTTAAAGGAAAAGCTCCCACCTATGAATTGTCATTTAACATTCCACACTGCTTAGCCTGTTTAGAGCCAGTATTGTGGTTGCAGCACAAACAAATATGTTTTTAGAACATAAGATGGGACAGGGCCTAGTAGGTCAAGTTTTGTGTCAGCATGATCATTATTGCCTAAGAGCTGTTGGGTGGCCTGATGGCTAAGTGGCTGGCACACTCATCTTGCAGTACTGAAGTCTCAGAATCAGTTCTGGCACCTATGCTGTTTGATTGACTGTTTCTGTAATAATGTGACTAGTGTTCATCTACTGTAGAAAAGGGTATTTAGCATGAATATATACTTAGATAAATATAAAAATAAAAGATGTTCAAGTGTGACACCACATTTACAGTGCTTGCAAATATTTGTTCCTTGTAATTTGAGGAAAACATCTTTCAAAGCATTCATTTTCATTTTGCAGTACAGTTTAAATTTGGTTCCCTTCACATACGATTAATATATTATACAATACATACTAACAAACAAACATAATATTGTAAAACAGGATCATGAAATGAAATACATAAATCATCAATTCATAAAAATCAAGAAAAACTTTTTCAACTTTTAACAAGTCACATACAATAGTATACTACTAAATAGCTGTGATCTTTTAAAGGGATTTCCTCATTCAGAGAAAAGGTCTATTGCCATATGCTGGTTGTCTGCCATGTATGATGTAACCAACGTAATAGTTCAGAATAATGCCATATCTAAAACACTAGAAAAACATAAAAAACATAGATCTGTCACATAAGGCCATGCATTTGTTAATAGTATGAAAGTGGTAGATTCTGCCCTATTATAATAGTGCAATGAAATACAAATCTGTAATGTCGGAATGGTTTGCAAGTGAACCTTCTAGGTGGCACTGATATTCTTGTTTTCAGTTTTATTTTCATACATACCTCCCTGGCGGTATGATTACTTCCAGATTTTATTGTATTAAAGCGCTGCAGTTTTTACAAAAGCTTTTAGACCCTAAAAATCATACCACTAGATAAATCTGTGGCAGCCCTGCACATTGCACAAATACCATGGATCCAGCTCGGGTTTACCGCTCTGAGCTTTGGATTTCTGTCCTGAGCCTGACTCGGGGTTACTGCTAAGGAGGTTAAATATTATTCTAGCCTAAACTTTTGCATAGTGTTTAAAGTGGACCTGAAGAGATAAAAAAAAAGGTTTCACTTAACTGGGGCTTCTGCCAGCCCCCTGCAGCAGACCTGTGCCCACGCCATCCTGTAACGGTCCTCCGTTCCCCCGCCGCAGCTTACTATTGCTTCGAGCAGTCACTGGTAAGTGAAACTCTTTTTTTTTTTAATCTGTTCAGGTCCACTTTAAGTGTTATGGTTTTATGTCATTCATTTTTTTTCACTTACTGTCTCAGGGATAGGTTGTGACCAGAACAGAAACAAATGGAAAATCCCTCTGATGGAGACAAGTTTTATTAAAATGATTATTCATGGTATAATACTCTGGCATACTATTAATTGGATACATCACTGGAGGAGACAAATCCCTTGGCTTTCTATAAAATGCCTCTTGTATACAACTCTTGCAATCAGAAAGATTACAGTAGCTGCCACCCACTTTTATAGAATGATTATCCAAGAGGTAGAATTCGAAAGGTAAACAAACCTGATTGGCTGTCCTGAGGACAACAAAAAGATGGACTACCCTAACCAATAAGCTCCTTGTTGTCATCGAGGTGGTTACTCAGGTTTACAAGGCCCACCCTGCACCTGCACAAAGAGAGAAGTGTTTATATCTAATTGTTTTTATAAGAAAAAATGTAAGCAGATGTTGCATGCACTTATTATCACCCAAAAGTGAAAACTGTAAAATTACAATTCTGGTTACTTATAAGGTCAATATGTCATGATTTGCTGACCACATTGACGTCAATGCATTCTACAGGGAAGTGGTACATTGGCAGAAAACAGAACATCCCTACAATGCAGAAACATTGCATTTCGCTCATTATTATTCCTCGCTCTCAAGAAATATTTTTTTCCATTGTTCCATTATGAAAAAGAACCTGTACAAGTTGCCATTTTGCTCCCATCATGACAAATAAACTGCCTCCATATGTCTCTCAGCACACATGAAGAGCATTCTGCAGTGGATCGCATTTTAGGACAATAATAGCAGAGTATTGCACCATGCTGGGCACTGGTAGAAGCAGTAAAATATTGAGCTAAATGAAACCTTTTATAAGCTAAATGAGTAGAATACAGTTGAAACTTTATAGACAACTTGGGTTTCTTTGTCAGGGATGGCATAACACAGAACCACCACTTCAGAAGAAAAGATCTAAGCTGTCTCATTCTGGTTACAATAACTGTGTATTCAGCAGCCTGAAGTTTATTTATGTATTAAAGTTCTTTAAGTTTACAAAATATATAAATGATGATTTATTAAAAGAAACTATTTTCATTTCACATCCACTTATGGTCATAGACAATTCCATCATCAGAAATCCCTCTGCACCTGATTGGGCATGGTGAGCTTCCATCGCTCCACTCTCCATCTCTCCTTTAATAAATCACCGTCTTACGGTATCAAAGATTGTTTATGACTAAAACTTTCCGACATGACATATAATGTTAATCTATCAATACCCATTGCAGCAGGAAAGATGCTTTTATTTACATAAGAGCCAACATGAAAGAAGGAAAGAAAGGAAGGAAAACAGATATGGTATAGCCAAGTGCATAAGACTTGTTTAGAGAACATTTTTCACAAATGGGTGTTCCGTGATTAACAGCAATCGCGAAACGTGTTGCATGCAGCATTTTGCGGCAATTCTCAAGTGATCGCTGTACAGTGCTTAAACAAGCGCTGGTCGCGATCGTCGGGAATCATGGGAGTGTACAATTATTTTAACGCGCTAATCTTGGTAAAATCACTTGCGCAAAACGGTAGCTCATAGCGCTACTGATTTGCTACTTTCAGATGTCAAAGGGCCCTTAAAGTGTTAGCTTTATTATAAAGCAAACATTGCATTTTATTTTAAAGCACATGAATGATAACTGAAATAGGTTGAATTATTTACAGTATGTTGTTCCTTTAACCAGTTATCACCTAGCAGTTGCAGGAATATTGTTTACAAATAGTTGTCAGCCCCATCTTGATTTTCCTGTCACTGCTGTTTGAAAAGAATTAAGGGACGCCCTGCAAAAGAAACATTTACATAAGTAGAGATGTTTCGCTTTCGCTTTCATCTACGGCACCGGTATCAAACTCAAGGCCCGTAAGGAAATGTGGACCACCTTGCCATTTTGTGTGATCCACAAGAGCATATAATGCGCATGATTGTCTCAAATAAGGTCTATCCTAAAGTGCACATTACCCATAAACTTCATCTCCCACAATATACTTTGATGTCATGACCCACAAAGTGACACCCTGTTTCTATTTCAGCACATCACAGTTGGTTTCTCAGTGGGCGGAGACAATTTAATGAAAGATGGTAATTGTGTATACATCTTAATAAACAATCTGGCCACAATTAAGACTGTGTTTTAAATGTTGGCCCCTTATGTGACTGAGTTTGACACCTCTGGTTTATGGGAAGTGCCCAAAGCAGAAATTTGCCCACTGTAAGCCTAATCTGCCAGTACTGCATACCTGGCACTGTTCACACCAAACAGCTGACTAGTCTGCAGAATAAGAACAAGAAGCACCTGACTAGCTAGCAGGATAACAGTAAGAAGCTAAATGGCTGAATACAGGAACCAGCTGGCCAGCCTGCAGGATAAGAATAAGAAGCCTCTGACTAACCTGAAGGCTAACAACAGGATACCGCTTACTGGCCTGCAGGATAGTAACAAGCAGTTGACTAACCTCCATAATAACAACAGGAAACTGCTGACTGTTTTGCAGGATAGCAACATGAAGCAGCTGACTAACTTTCAGAATAACAGGAAGTAGCTCACAGGCCTGAAGGATAGCAGGAAGCTTCTTGTCAGCTTGGAAGAAATCAACAATAAACTGCAGATCAGCCTGCAGAATAACAGAAACATCCTGACTGACTGTATCCAGGATAACAGACAACCGCTGACGATTCTGCAGGAAAACAACAGACAGCTGCTGCAGAACTTTAACCTCCCTGGCGGTAAGCCCGAACTGAGCTCGGGCTATGCCGCGCAGTAGGATTTCTCCGGCTCTATTAGGGCGATTCGCCCCATTCAAAGTGCTGTGCGCGCAGCCAGCACTTTGCTAGCCGTGCGCACAGCTTGATCGCCGCCGCTCTGCGGCGATCGCCCACACGCAGCTGCGAAAGGGGGCCCCCCCCGCCAGAGCCCTGCGCTGCCCGGACCAATGAGTTCCGGGCAGCGCTATGGGCTGGATCGGGTGCGCCTGACGTCAGGACGTCGGCTGACGTCCGGACGTCGGCTGACGTCCATGACGTCATTCCGATCATCGCCATGGCGACAGGAGAAGCCAAACAGGGGAACACGTTAAATACGCGCTCCCCTGTTTGCTATTAGTGCCGGCGACGATCGCACTAGAGGGACACATGCGCCCTCTAGTGGTGTTTCATGTAGCTACCACTCTGGTAGCTTTACATGAAACAAAAAAAAAAGAAATAAAAAAAAAAAAAAAAAAAGGATTTTTGCCCATTTGAAAAAAAAAATTAACCGCCAGGGAGGTTAAAAGAGAATTGGATAAGTGGAAGCTTGAGATAAAAGTCTTGCTTTACATAGAAAACAACCCTGGCTTTCCCAGGTGATCTCCACAATTGCCATGCCTAATGTAGCAAATGCCTAGTGGAATTTGCCAATCTGTCAAATAGGTACATAAAAAGGAATCATTTCAGATGATAAAAAATGAAAAGCAAGTTTTATACTTAATGAATTGTACTTGTAGCACTATGCATTTTTACATTTTAAATGATCTTGAAATGCCTACAGCCCTTATTTGTATGTACACTTTAAAACAATGCGTTCCAGTGCTCAGAATACATAATCTCTCAGCGCAATCCATGCCAGCTTTGGCTACTGTGTGGGTCAAATGCAGCACTTTCAAGGCTCATTGCCCCCTTAACTAATAAAAACACTGCCTTTTGAAATTTCTATTTTATTCATCAAGCACCCTTGGGTATCTTGAAGAAAAAGACTGTGAAATTAATGCAGATTCTGGCTGATTTTGTAATAATACTATGGCTCACTAAAAGCTCCGGCAGAGCAACACAGACATGTTTGACTCTTGCTCTCTAATGACTTTAAAAGTGCATTGATTTTCAGCTTCTTTAGCCTTGCACAGTTAGAACTCGGATTTCAGAGAATAATTTAGTGTTCCACTCAATTTCCTCAAAACATTATTATTACTACTTAAAAGATTTCCAAATGAAGCAAATCTAAACACCAAGTGGTTCCAGCATATTGTCATTTCAGAGCTAATGCACAAAACCCTGTTCTTGGCATTGCATGTTTATCAGCGGCCCCAGTGGCGAGCATGCATGACACACTTTATTTATAAATTTATTTATCTACCTATTTTCAAGATGCTCCAAGCTCCAAGCACAAATGATGCCTAGGATTGTTCAAGTCAATCAGCTGGGCTCTTGAAAAAAGTGGTTTGTTTTGTTTCACTACTTCACCGTACACAGCTGATGACATTATCAAGTCATAACCAGAGACAACAAAACTAACAATAGGAAGTGTGCTCACACTGCATCATTTCTGTCTCAGTACACAGTGGGGGAGGACCGAATTTCTGCTTATTTTTATGTGTGAATTGGAAACATTTCCGCATGCTTAATATATCAGTGGCATGGTTGCTCAGAACAGGAACTAAGGTGGCCTCTTTCCAGCAGTGAAATAGGCAGCATATGAACCCTTTTTCTAAAAAAAAAATAGGATCTGCAAGAAGATTTACAACAGTTTGTCGTAGGAGCACAGAAAACAAAAACTTGACAGACATTTACATTTTCCCCCAAACTGTTGAGAAATAAAGTGTAACTCCAGTCACAATGTATTACAAACTAAAGCCTCACACAGTTGCTTCTGCTGCACCCCCCCCCCCACCCCCCAAGAAAAAAAAAATATGATCAGTGGCAAAACTTAAACAACTTAAACTCATGAGGCCCATCCCCAGCAAAACTTTGATGGGGCCGATCAATGTTCACACCCCTTCCCTTAACCCCTTGGTGCCCTCCACAGCCTTGGGGCCACCTCACAAGAGTCATAAAACAAGTGTGGCCATCGTGATCTTCACACCCATAACAAGTGTAGCCACAAAAAACCCCTGATCTGAAGAATTGTCCCCAGTATTGCAGGAAGGGAATTTTAGTAGTTGGGGCTCTCCTGTGACCGCAGGGGCTGCTCACCTCTAGTTACTGTGACAGAAGAAGAAAAGTGTTGGCACTACAGTATTTGCGCTGAATTTGAAAGGATATAGCATATAACACACACCTCTTCATCCACACTTCTGGTATTGATAGCGTACTCTGGTTGATTAGAAGTTACAATACGATAAAGGAGAGGAGAGGGAGACAATCGGCACTGCTTCTATTGCTATTTAATCCAGAGTGCGGAGGAACGCACTCTGCAGCCTCCGTAGAAGCGCAGATTTTGCGTGAAACGGCCGTAAGGCTATCTATGCTCAGCACCCACCATCACCACACCACCTCAGACAATGGTATGTTCATGCATGTTTACGTTGAATGAATATTTTTGATGCCACAATTTGAAGATACACTGTATTGGATTGTTTACATGTGTTCCACCGCACTCTGGAATAAATAGCAATAGAAGCAGTGCCGATTGTCTCCCTCTCCTCTCCTTAATCGTATCCCCTCTAGTTACACCCCAGTTCATGGACTCTGAAAAACAGAGAGCGCATAAAGTTGCTGAATTCCATTTATGGAATGCTTCTCTGTATAATTCTCTCACTACTACGTCAAGTTCCTACCAACTTAATAATCTGGATAAAGTCAAAACAGCAATTACATTGATTTACTTTTAAACAATATCAGTTGCCTAGCTGTCCTTGCTGATCTATTTAGCTGCAGTAGTGCCTGAATAACACTAGAAATAAGAATGCAGCTAATCAGATCTGACAATAATGTCAGAAACACCTGATCTGCTGCATGCTGTTTCAGGGTCTATGGCTAGAAGTATCACAGGCAGATAATCAACAGGGCTGCCAGGCAACTGGTATTGCTTAAAGGGAAATAAATATGGCAGCCTCCACTTATCTCTCGCTACAGTTGTCTGTTAAACAGACACTTGTTGAGTTGATATCCAGTACTCAAAATTCACTTCATCCTAAAATCGTTACCTTGTTCTAGTGAATTCAACTTGAAAAGAAACAGTGCCTTTATATTTATAATAAGAGTGCAAGAGTGCTTTTATATTTTAGTACACCCAAATTGTGCTGCAATCATTTATCAGTAATGCAATATGCCATGTAAGGCTAAAAAAGGCTCAAAGCCAAAGAGCCCCATAAAGTATACTTTCAATACCCCACTGCTACTACCATAAAGTATATTGACTCTCTGTATCAACCTGCACTTATCGATAACTATACAGAACAGACATGCCTATCTTATTGGCCAGTCTTGGGGCTCAGACTCAGAGATCCAAAAACCATAATGACCCACTGTATCAGCATACCTGCACATGTTGCAGTGCATTGCCTTCGGCAATACACAATTATATTGTAATGGTCCATTCCCATTGATGCATTATCAGTGAGGTGCAGTAAAAACTGTCTGCATAACATTATGCATCTAATAGTTGCAGTGATTCATACTTTGTACTTTATGCTTCACTATATGCATCACACTACACGTATAATGTGCCATGTGACTTTTCCCCTCCATTGTTGTTTTTGCATGCTACGCACCGCAATGTGTCACTGTGAATGTAGCCTTAGTGAAGACCCACATAAGCATTTAATTCACACATTTTAGGTGACATAACAATCAGATTTCTATCGCTGGTTATAAATTCAGAGCTGTTGCTCTTTGTAAACTATTACAGTATTTTTATTTCTATCTGGGTAAGAAAACACAGAAAAACCTTAGAAATGTTGAGAACTGGAATTATCTTGAGATTCTCAACAATAAAATATTCATTCATAAAGTGCCAGAGGGCTTGGTACATACAGGAGAATTCACTTGCAGCTAAGCATGTGATAATACTTCCCAGAGATGTTGTCTCTTTTCTTATCTTTGTAACTATTGATATACCACTTAACATGCAATCTGCACATTTTCTGTCTCGTACTTTCAACTGTGCCAACACTTTCTATTACTACATTTGATAAAAATATATTGAAGCTTGCATTGGTTGTAGCAACGTATCAGAAATCAAGTAGATAAGTGTTATAAGCTAAATAAAGTGTGCATTTTTATCAGGTTAACAGAAGAAACAGGTGCTTTAATTTAGTGCAGGATGTAGCACTTAGAGGTTTCACTTCCAAGCTTCTAATTTGAATGTGAAGATCATTATCTTATAGTGGTACATGCACATGCCGCATTCTTGAATAACACGGCACTTTGTTGCCAAGGAATCCTTTTACTTACCTAATTTGATCCTATTATCTGTGAGTGTGTTCTGTACTAGCAATTACTAAACAGAGGTTAAGAATGCATAAGAGGCATGTAAAATGTCAACAAAAATCAATAAGGCTCAGTTTATGCATTTACCACAATTTTCAGCAGCAGTGTGGTGGACGGACATTACAAAGATGTCGCAATTAGCCACTCTTGGAAAAAAAAGTCAAAGTGTTAACTGAACAATGAAAATGCTTTTTACGCCACTGACTGAAAACGCAAGGCCGTTCAAGAGCATGTGTCTTTTACTTTAAAGATCACTCACTAATTTTAATGTCTGCACTGCATCTCCCACATTCTATCTGAAAATATTACAATTGCTTTTATCGGATTTTCAGTGTGTAAAATGTGGATGGTTTCTGCTCATAGATCTGTGCGGCAGCCTAGCCCTTGAAGCATGCATATGATCATGGCATTCAGTGTGGCTAGAATAAAGAAATTAGTGAACATTTTATGGAAGCCTCTTTCACCTGGGAGGCTGAACTGCATGCTTGTTGGCCATGAGCACCGTTCAGCTGTGATATCATACAGTCAAGTTATAAAATGTAACTAATAATGATTTTGATAATTTTGTATGGAGTACACAGATCCATGACTTACAGCTTAAGGTCTTACAGACACTTGGTTCTGGGACCACCATCAGAATCTATGAAAATTTTGCAGGTCCCATACGATGTACTTCAGGGACCTTAATGCTCCCCCTCCCCCATGGAAAGGATTGTGTTTATTACAATTCTCCCCCTGCACTGTGCATAGTACTAGAGTACAAGTACCCTTAGATTTTTCCTGCTGCTGGGGAAGTATGCCTTCCCCAGCCTGGCAAGCTATGCAGGGTATGCAGAGTGGGTGGCAGGGAGCGTTTATAGTTACCTGTTCCGATGACTGGATCGGCTTCTTCTCCCTCCACGGCGGCGATGTAACCCTGACATGTCTTCTTGGTTCAGATCATACGAATTGACATAATCGAAATCCAGGAAACCATGCCAGTGTTACAGCACCACCCGCTTGTGGAAGAGGGGTGATGGAACAGTCTCTTCACTCACCCCTCTTCCACGTCCGGGTGGCGCTGTAATGCTGACACAGTCTCCTGGATCCCAATCTCATGTCATATCAAGTGATTGGTTGTGATCGGGACCCAGAAGTTCAGAGTCACAGGTGGAGGAAGAGAAGAAGCCGCCTGGAACAGGTAACTACACTATAACTGCTCCCTGCCGCCCACTCATTTGGCTGCACTAAGCAGCCAAACAATGGTTATCAAGCAGAGGTTTAGGGTGCACAGCAGTTTTCACATGAAATACTTTATTAAAAAATGCTAATGGGTTAATAGCTGCTGCCCTGACAGGTTCAACCAGGTGTTTAACATCAATACTTTTTTTAATTTTTTTTCCAGGTACTTTTTCTCAATGCATACAAACTTATGTTACTTGGGAGATCTATTCATGATAATAGTCGCCTAGGCACTGTCCTATTTGGTAAAATGGTGAGATGAACCTCTTTTGTCTTTCAGCACCACTGGTTGTGTCGAATACATGTGCAGTAACACAGCATATAACAGATTTCTAGGAGTTCTTGTGTGTAAAATAATCCTGGATTTCTCAATATGGCTGTATGAGATTTGTTCACATTACTTACATACTGTTTTGATTATTTTATCATGAGATATTGTATTCATTATATTAAAAGAATTATCAGTATGAGTGTATGGAAAACATATTGAGCATTTTCAAAGCAGCTTTTTCCAAATTAAAGAATTCTGCATGTTGATCTAAAACGTTGAAAGAAAAAAGTGAACATGTGCTTTTATTTAATACGCATCTGGTAAATAGTTCATGAAGGTCTGATAAGGCTCTTGCTATTTATTTTCCAGCACATATGTGTCTAGGTTGAAGGCTATAAGCTTACACAGGGCCAGACTGGGCCACTGGCGAGCTGGAGGATTCTGTGGCGGGCCCTAGTGCTGGTCTCAGAAGAAGCAGTGTGTGGGTGACTGCTCTCATAGCTTCCCAGTGAGCCAGCTTCACCTACTCCTTCTCAACATTACTGCCTACTGGGCTGGACCAATGTAAAACAGATGCTGCTCTGCCCCGCCCTTTCTATCTATCCCTTCTCTGGGGCAAAGTGCACTTTACTTGAAATTAGCATTGGAACGCAGGAGTTTGGGAGTTGAGGACACAGGACAGTATGGGGCGAGTATGGTGCTGTTGCAAGAAGCAGTGTGGCAGTGGCAGTGTCACTGCCAGGCATGCTCAAATAACGAATTTGGATGAAATCCGAATAGGTGCTATTCGGATTTCATCCAGTTCATTAAATCACCTGTGCGGGTGAGCAAGGGAGAGTTAATCTTACCCATCAGGCGTCTTCTTAGCTCCATCCCTTGGCTCCTCCCATGATGCGGTCCAAGCGGCGGTCACATGATTACAAACACTTCCTCCTTCCGGGTTGAAGGAGGAAGTATTTGTAGTTACGTGACCGCCGCTTGGAACGCATCGTTAGAGGCGCCGAGGGACGGAGCTAAGAAGAAGACACCTTATGGGAATGATTAAACCCCCTCGCCCACCCCGCACAGATGATTTAATTAACTGGATGAAATCCAAATAACACCTATTCCGATTTCATCCAAATTCATTATTTGAGGATGCCTGGTCACTGCTCTTTTGTACACAGTGGCTGGGATGGACGGAGGACTATGAGCATCAGTAAGAGCACGTAGTTAGCTGTGAGTGTAGTCAATGTAGATGGCAGTGTAGTTAGTGCTGCTGGGAGTGTAGTCAGTGTAGATGGGTGTGTAGTCAGTGTAGCTGTGAGTGTGGTAGGAATAGCTGGGAGAATAGTCAGTGTAGCTGGAAATGTAGTGAGAGTAGCTGGGAGAGTAGTTAGTGTAGCTGGGGGTGTAGTCAGTGTAGCTGGGGGTGTAGTCAGTGTAGATGGGAGTGTAGTCAGTGTAGTTTTGAGTGTAGTCAGTGTAGTTTGGAGTGTAGTGGTAGTAGCTGTGAATGTGGTGAGAGTAGCTGGCAGTGTAGCTATGAGTGTTGTGAGAGTGGCTGGGAGAGTAGTCAGTGTAACTGTGAGTGTGGTGGGAATAGCTGGGAGAATAATAAGCGTAGCTGGAAATGTAGTGAAAGTAGCTGGGAGAGTATTTAGTGTAGCTGGGGGTGTAGTCAGTGTAGCTGGGAGAGTAGTCAGTATATCTGACAGTGTAGCTAGTGTAGCTGGGCAGTGTAGCTAGGATAGAGACAGTTTTGTGGAAAACAAGTCCATAAGATGCCCCAACACCATAGGTGCACCAGGTTTAGTATTTTTCTTTTTTCCCTGATGTTTGCCCTCTAAACTTAATCTCGTCTATAGTCCAGGAGCACTTTATAGTCCAAAAATATATGTTAGTTCCAAGTTGATGAAGGATATTGCTAATGTTTTATGCAAAATTACTGAAAATAGACCAATCAAATTCCACCAAGGTCCATTTTCAAGCTGCATGAATTACATACAAAATTTGTCCGACATTGAGCTTACACTCTGGTATCTGTGACATTAGAGAAGATTAGAATGTAGTATACTGAAGTGTGCTCAAAATGTTTTACATGGAGTCCTGATCAGTAATGCAGTATAATTGCAATATTAATTTTAGCCACTTCGAAAGCTGTATACTATTAAGGGGCCCATACACTGGTCGATTTCAGCCATCGATCGATCAATCGATTCTATGGAATAGATTGGAAATTGATTCTATCAAATCTATCGATCGATCGATTTCCGTCTGATTTCGATCGATTTGATCTATCTGACAGGGTGGAAAATCTAGGTCGATCTGCTGCTGGCAGCAGATCGATAGCACATAGAGTTGCATTGGATCTATAATGCATTTAGATCAATTTCCAATACATTTCCAATAGGTTTCATTTTGAAATCTATTGGAAATCTGTTCCTAATGACAGGCATCTGACAGAAATCTATTTGATGGTCAAATCTGCTGCAAATCTATAAGTGTATGGCCACCTTTACTCTGGTCTTATACCAGTAGTAGTAGCTAAAATCTATTGAAAATCAATGTGATGTTTGTGGTGGGAATAGGTCCATCTCTAATCAGATTCAGATCAGTGAGAGATCAATATTATTGCCTTATTGGGTGGCAATCTATGTATGTATGAACACCCGTACTTTGCTAAGATTTTCAAAACTTTCTTTTTTTTATTAAAATTTTCCACTTTGTTGTTTTCTTTTTTTATAGTGCATTTCTTTTTCAGTATGCAAGCCTTCAGCACAAAATAATATGTAAAATCACCTTTTGAGCTACCTGTATAAAGAAATGTCAGGTAATTATGTAGTGCTGATTTCCACCATTTCATGGAAATGCCAAAAATGATTGAACGGGCATTACAATTCAGGTAATTGTTAGCTTACTATTTAATTCTAACCTAGATCACAAATGTGTGGTTCTGACCAGGAAGTTGCAAAGGTTGTTCTACATCTTTCAAAGCTTTAGACTTTTGCATAAGTATTTTGTTTTTATTTTCTCCTTTCAACTTGAATATTTTATTTTTATGTCCACCCAAAAAAAAATCCATGGCTCCGCCTGAATTAAAAATGTATTTTGTTTTTTGCTTCAAAAAGAAAAAAAATAGCTGAGATATTAAAGGACAACTGAAGTGAGAATAATATGGAGGCTGCCATATTTATTTCCATTTAAACAATACCAGTTGCTGACCTATTTGCCTGCAGTACTGTCTGAATAACACTAGAAACCATCAAGCACCAGGGGCTTGATTCACGGGTGTGCTAAACAGTTAGCACGTGAAGTGCCATTCGCGGACTTTTGCGCACGCAAAGTGCCGCGATTTGCGTGATCGCTGACTTTTGTGCACGCAATTTGCCGCAATTCGTGACAAATTGCGCGCACAAAAGTCTGTGAATGCGCGGATCGCGGCACTTTGTGCGCGCAAAAGTCTGCGAACGGCACTTCACATGCTAACTGTTTAGCACACCCGTGCTAAACAGTTTGCACGGCTTTGTGAATCAAGCCCCTGATCTGCTGCATGCTTGTTCAGGGTCTAAGGCTTAACCACATAAAGACCGGGTTTTAGGCAGGGCGATCAGACTTCCCCCCCTTTTTTCCCCACTAGGGGATGTCCATCTAGGGGGGTCTGATCGCCGCCACTGCCGCCTTGTGCTTTGCGGGGGGGATCCTTAAAGCCCCCCTCCACAGCGCTATTCCGCCCTCCCTCTCCTTCCCACCCTCTCCTCCTTCCCATGGGCGGTACAGGACAGCAATCCATCCTGTACCGCCTCTGATAGGTTTCAGCCTATCAGACGGCAGCGATCCCCGGGCCAATCAGAGGCCGAAGATCACCAATCTCCTTTATGGCACTGCTGTGACAGCAACGCCGTACGCTGTAAACACCGGGGATTTCTTCCTCGGGTGTTAACATTTAGCTTGCGACCTGCGATCGGCGGCTTGCAGGCTGTTCACAGAGACACCCTCCGTGAACTGACATGGAACGGCCGCTCGAACAAGCGGCCATTTCCATGGAAATCCACTTGCGACCAGCTGCCGCCTATCAGCGTTAGACGGTCGTTAAGTGGTTAAAGTATTAGAGACAGAGGATCAGCAGGACAGCCAGGCAACTGGTTATTTCTTAAAAGGAAATAAATATGACAGCCTCCATATCCTTTTTTTTTTTTGTATATTTCCATTTTTTGAGAGTTTATTTATTTAAGTATTTATATAGTGCCGACATATTACGCAGCACTGTACAGAGTATATTGTCTTGTCACTAACTGGCCCTCAGAGGGGCTCCCAATCTAGTTTTACTACTGTTTACATTATACAGCCTTCTTGTGTCATCATTGTTAAACTTGACTTGCCTTTAGTTAAATGCCCACTGTTTAGCAACAATCTAAGCATTACTTTAAAAATATAATCAAATAACATACAATGAGGAAGTGCTGACCCTTAAAGATTTTAACATGTCAAAACTGCAGAGTAATCCACTGGGTGTAATCTGTCACCAAGGGGGACACTCAAGATGCAGTATACAGTATTTCAGAGCACAGTTGAATTCCTTCTGAATTTTAATTGGCACTCAAAAAAATAACAAACTCTAGTCATGCAGAATCCAATGTGCATGAATTATTTACATGGAAAGCAACTAACAAGCCTGGCTTAAAGTTAGAATATCTCAAAGAGGTTGATTGATAAGATGAGGTCTCATTGTATATCACTGGTGACTTCCCATGCTGCCAAAGAGTTTACCATTAGTATTGTCAATAGTTGGGGATGTTTTTATCTAAGTATCTGAATGTGAAACATGCATACTTTGAGATGAACTCACTTTTAGTGATACTTTTCAGTGTTTTTTTTCCATATAATAACTGCATAACAAGTGTTTTTTATTTTAGTTTCTGTATTATATTTAGAGATGGCCCGAACCGTTCGCCGGGCGAATCTCTGTGGGCCCTGAACTACTTCCGGGTCGCTATGACCCGGAGTAGTACGCCTGCGCTGGCCCGGCGGTGTGCGTCCTAGATCGCGCTCCTGTTGCCGGGCACTCTATGCGCATGAGCGTGATGTCATTCATGATGCAGATGATGCAGAGATGTTCGCCGGCGAACGGTTTGGGAACCGTTCGCGACATCTCTAATTATATTATCTGTAAGTAGAAGGAAGAGAAGGCAATTGAGCCAATCAAATCCACCAGCTGTGGATAAATTAGATAATGGTTAATTAAACAGCAGCTGTAAGCTTTTAGTGGTTTAGTTTAATCCCTTCCCTGCATCAGTGGAAATTTGCATGTTGATAGATGATTTCCTTGCCACTGCTATATTCCTGGCTATCACACATAATGCTTTCCTTTACTATCTGGTGTGTCATTTATCCAGGAGAAATATACAGGGGGTTCTTTTTTTTTATACTTCAAAGGCTGCCTGCTTTTTCTGACAGTATGCTCAGTGATTGGCGATTTGCTAAGTACTGAAGACGTACAATGGGCATGACAGCCAGGCAGTTCATGTAGCTATGACATTTAAAATATTACTGTCTTGACAGTTTCAGTTTAAAAAAGATGTACAAATAAGTGTATATGTAATATATGTGTGCGTGTGTGTGGTGTGGTGTGTGTGTGATTTGCTATGTGTGTTATTGTGTGTTTCTGATATCACACAGAAACAACACAAGTCATATTATTCATATACATTTTGTAGATATTCTATACATGCATACTATACTATTCATGTGCTAAATCTGATGCATCTTACTCAATAATATTCATTGTCACTTTCACAATGTAGATTTCTATAAAATGTTTAGCCGATTTTCTTTTCTTTTTTCTTCTTCTTGGACTCTAGTCATCTTGCATTCCAGCAAATTGCTCAATGTGCCTGGAACTGATCCTCTCTGGGGAAAATGAAAAATGTGTCCATATTGTTTTCATTTTATCTGTGTAATCCACAAATGAAAGGAGAAGTCTACAGGGATTTGGAAGCTCTGTTCTTCATTTTTGAACTATTAGGTTGGTCCAATTAAAGGTATCACCATGTACAGTCGACATGATCTTCTCTGTGAAGCACTGTGCTAAACAAGCTCAAGAACATACACTAAGGATCACTATCAATTTAGCTTGTATTGTTGTTCTCTGCTGTAATATGCCATAGTGAGGCCACCACAATTTACGCATTATACTAAACATGTGCAGAAAGGATTCCCAGAAATATGTAGAACACTTGTCAGCACAAGCACTTTTCTTTGCAATATACTTCAATCTGGCCCATAATCAGTTGCTCCTACACTGCACAGCCATTTCCATCAAGCCTCATCTCTTATTCTTTACATTGCCTCCAATCAAATGTATTTGCAGAAATCTTCAGCCATATCACAATTTGCAGAAAAATAGCAATCAGCTGCACGCTTTAAGCATTGTTAGTAAATGCATAAACCATGAACATGGAGTAAAACAAAATGGAACACAGCCATAATTGACCACACACAAGTCACAGTCGAAAACATGCCTCTTCTTCCGTTCTTGCAATTTCCATTTTTTACGTAGCATTATTTTCCTTTTTACCAGGAAAACTATTTCAAGGGAAATGCTTTTAAAGGCAGACTGTAATGTTTCAGTCGATGTCATTTAAATGTTTTTTGGAAAATGTACAAGTTTACAAACTGAGATGTCAGGATTAGAAAAAAATACAATTATAACTTTAATACAAGATGCATGGGCCAGGTCATCACAGAGCCTGATCCTTGCTGCGCCTGACTTGGGTGCCGCCGTAGACCGTAATGTTAAGAGGAATTTCTCAAGAAAGGTATAGGAAGGGGGGGGGGGAGGGTTCTGTGTGAATAGGGTAAGGTTTCACTGTTGTAGAATACCAGTCATATTTACCATTATACATTACCACTAGTCTAACGATAAAAACACGATTTGCATTTGATTTGCATTCAAGGCATGTATTTAGCCCTGTGGGGCTCTGCATGCCTCTGTTAGTCTACAATTCAGTTGCAGCCTATGAGCGCTGTCATTTGTTTGATGTCTGTTTGAGAGAAATGTGTATACCATTTTATGACTAGCAGCACTAGGAAAAAAATCGTGTTTTTATTGTTAGACTAGCGGTAGGTGTTCCCCGAGAGGACCCGTAACCACCGTGGGGAAGTCTAGTAGGGAATAATTTGTGCACATATTATTTATACTGAGGCTAACGTCCTCCTTTGCTGTACCTGTTTTGAATGCATGTTGTGTATTTTAGTCCACAATTGTGGAGCTCTGCACATCTATTGCAGGTAGTCAATTCGGGTGCAACCTCTGTTTGGAAGAGCTGCCAATGTCTCCTGCTGTACAAAACTCATGTAAGTATACTTATGGCTAGCTGCATCCATGTGCATCAATTTGCATTCAAATTATAGATTAGGACTAGTACGTGATTTGCATCTGATTTGCATTCAAGGCATGTATTTAGCCCTTTGGGGCTCTGAATGCCTCTGTTAGTCTACAATTCAGTTGCAGCCTATGAGCCCTGTCATTTGTTTGATGTCTGTATGTATTTATATAGTGCCGACATAATACGCAGTACTGTACAGTGTATATTTTGTCTTGTCACTAACTGTCCCTTAGAGGGGCTTACAATCGAGTCCCTACCATAGTCATATGTCCATGTATGCATCTTGTAGTGCATGTATCATAGTCTAGGGCCAATGTTAGGGGGAAGCCAATTAACTTGTCTGTATGTTTTTGGGGTGTCGTAGGAAACCGGAGTACCTGGAGGAAACCCACCAAGACACGGGGAGAACATACAAACTCCTTGCAGATGTTGGGCTGGCTGGGATTCGAACTGGGGACGAGCACTGCAAGGCGAGAGCGCTATCCACTACTCCACCATACTGTCCAAGTGATAAATCTTGTCTAAATATATGCTCACTTTGCCTTAAATGCATGAACTACTTAACGTCTGCCTCACGCCAATGGGCATGAGCAGAGTGGCAGCCCCAGGACCGGCTAATGCCGATCGGCTAGCAGTCCTGGGGGTGCGTTTTGCTGGGGATCGTGTGCATCCCTGCTTGAATGACGGAGCTATGCTCCGTCATCAGTCTCCGAGCGGGGATCGCCGCTAGGGACTGTTAGGCAGAAAAACTGCTGTCTAACTGCCATATTTTTAGGCTTTAGCTGATCATGCTAATTGGCTGGTGGGGATTTAAAAAAAAAGAGTAAAATTTATCAATAAAAAAAGGAAATAAATATTTATATAAAAACAAAAATCCTGGGAGTGATCAAAGCCCACCAACAGAAAGCTCTGTTGGTGGGCAGAAAAGGGGGGGGGGGTCACTTGTGTGCTGAGTTGTACAGCCCTGCAATGAGGCTTTAATGCTGCAGTGGCCTATTTTGTAAAAAGATAGCCTGGTCACTAGGGGGGTTTAAGCCCAGGGTCCTCAAGTGGTTAAAAAAGGATGGGGCAGCACGGGCATATTTATGGTTTCATAACATTTTCCTTTAACAACTCTTGATCTAAACTCCCTAAATATTTAGTTAGTAAAGGACTACTGTAGGGGGGTCGGGGGGAAATGAGTTGAACTTACCCGGGGCTTCTAATGGTCCCCCACAGACATTCTGTGTCTGCGCAGCCACTCACCGATGCTCCGGTCCCGCCTCCGGTTCACTTCTGGAATTTCAGACTTTGAAGTCTGAAAACCACTGTGCCTGTGCGGCCGTGTTTTTGCTCCCACTGTCGTCACCAGGAGCGTGCTGCGCAGACCATACTGGACCTGCAGAGTACACGCCTGGTGACATCAGCGGGAGCGAGGACACAGCAACGCAGGTGTAGTGGTTTTCAGACTTTAAAGTCTGAAATTCCAGAAGTGAACCGAAGGCGGGGCCGGACCATTGGTGAGAGGCTGCGCGGGCACAGGATGTCTGTGGGGGACCATTAGAAGCCCCGGGTAAGTTCAACTCATTTTCTCCTGACTCCCCTACAGTATTCCTTTAAGAATTGAAATGTTATACCACGCTTGCTGATATAGGATTTCAGCTGCTCACTGCTCAAGGTTTCCTTTGTGGTATTTTTTGATGTACAATTGATCAGTTGTTTTAAATGGGTAATAGGTATGGACAGCTGGAATATATACTGCCCGTGGTTAGGCATTGTGTGCTGAAGGGGCCCCTTGAAAAGGGCATCATCTTGATGGCACCCTATGTGTCTACAAAACCTGTATAAATCATTCAACATTAATGGTAAATTTCCACACCATCATAGATTCTGTTTCTGTAAGCAAAATGGTCCTTACCTCTTTAGCCCAGAGCTCATTATGTTAATGACTTTCAAAAAGTACTAAGACCTACAAAAAGTACAGATTTTTACTTATCCTCAGTCAAGCTGAGTCATAAAGAAGGTGGCAGTAGTATCATTTTTATATATGGTTCCTTCTTAGCATGATAGCATTTATTGTTGATTCTGAGCCTATGCAATTATTACCACATTTTAAAAGACGGTTTGTTTTAATGCAGTACTGCCTGAGGTCTAAAAATCACAGCCATCCAATACCAGCTTTTGATACTGTGCCTTCTATACAGAGATTTATCCAAATTCTCAGAATTCACATATACTGCATAATGTGAACTTCCCCAATTATTTGATTTTATTGTTGAGGATTTATTTCTTGTCTAACCTTGTGTGTCATTCCACATATCTGAAACCATCAAATTCAAAATGAGCCAAGATTTTTAACTAAGCAATAAAGAAATCAGTATCATCATCTGATATCTTATTTTTGTAGTATTTTTTAATTCTATTTAAGGTTATATTTTCATTCACATTTTACACTGCAGGCTAACTGTTGATACAATCCAGCAATTGATGGATATATCTCTGACTGGAAATCACTTAGGAAACAATGATGACTTAGTGATCATTGTTATGCTTCACTTGATTTAAATAATTTTTCAGCAGAAATGTGTTGTATAATAGGTCAAAATACCACCACCGCTACCTTTCTACCAACTAATGTAGTACAAAGCAGTGCAGCTATCAATTTCCTGCCCATACTCTATTGGAAAAGAGCAGTCTTTCCTGATCAACATTCAATCCATATTACAACTGAAATTCTATCTGATCAGGTCCTAGTTTGTATTCAATTTTATGCAATTTTTTTTTAGCAAGTCAAATGTCTAATAGATTAAAAATGCCCTACAGTGTTATCATGACATGCAATATATCATTGATAGCTGAGGAACTGGGATCCAAGGCACATCATTAAGTAGTACATGGTATTTAACATTGATAGTAGCTATCAGGTGCAAAAATATTTTAATGAATTGTCCAGTGATCAAGCCAAAGTCAAACTCTGACCAAGTCCTAAGAAAGTGTGAGCACAAAATATTAATCCTGCACATGCATGTAACTCCGTACTGCTGTAACAGCAGTTATCTGTGTTGGATGTCTACATTTTCATTTCACATGTTTTCTAAATTGATGCTATTATTAAACGTGTCTCTTTTAAGACACGCAATGTGTGCACAAGCCACACATATTTGTATGTTCATATAACAACTCACCTAATCCTTAACTGAACCTTAATCTTTAAACTTTTCCCTAATCTTCAAGTATCATTGATCAAAATCGTCCTACTGTATTGGCTAATCTATTGCATCTACCAAGTTAGTGGCCACGTGACAGCATCATACACTTTCTTTATCAAGGTCTACAAATATGCAGTGTTAAAATGTTCTACTAAAAAATGTACACTAAAGAACAAACCATTTAATTAATAAAGTAAAACCGCCTTCTGTCTCGAAGACATGGCATGCCATTCCACTATATCATGCAGCAGATGTAGCTTTAGATGGCTTTATTCTTCCAGGAAAAAGCCCACACACTACTAAAAAATGGCACTTTCCAATTCTGATTATGGCAGGCAGAAAGGGCGAAACAACCAGTTCTAACTGAAAGAGGAAATCCCATTAATTAGAGCCAGGCAACAGGTCCCAATTAATCACATCACCATGTCATCATTATTCTTATATTTTTTGTAGCAACATTCAAGTGAAAACATGGGGTTACCCTGTGATTCCATCTGCCCAGGAAGCGGCTTTCTCTCCCTGGCACAAGAGTGTTTCATAATCTGACTTCCTCCACAAAGTACTTTTGGCAGGAAATAGTAAGTGAGGAATAGCATTGGCTGGCATCAAGTTTGGGCCAGAATAAGCCTGGCTGATATACCATGAATGCTTATTCCCAGTGTAACCTCATTTTTTACATTATACAAAAAAGTAATTGTATCAGGTTTTAAAATAGTATTCTGTACAGGTTGGTTGGGATCAATTTAAGTGACCATGTAGTGAGAGGAATATGAAGACTTAAAGAGACTCTGAAGTGAGTTTAAATACTAGTTTTTACCTTTTATTTATGTTCAGCATTATGGCTAGCGCTAAAACGCAGCATCCCCTTGGCAGAGCAAGGGTTTTGTACCCCCCAAATCCCAGGGCAAAAATCCACGACTTTCAAAGTCGTGGATTTTGTTGCCTGGGGAGGCAGAGCTTTGGGCTGTAGCTCTGTCTCCAATACAGTCAATCCCCTCTGATCACCGTCTCTGCCCCGCTTCTCTCAGTGAAAGAAGACTGAGCAGGGGCAGGGAGAGATTGACGCAAGTAGAGACAGAGCTACAGCCCAAAGCTCTGTCACCATCAGGAAGCGCTCCCCAATTTTAGCCCCAGGGATTTGGGGGGTATAAAACCCTTATTCTGCCATGGGGATTACTAGCCATAATGCTGAACATAAATAAATAAAAGGTAATAACAAAATTCACTTCAGACTCTCTTTAAAGGGAACCAGAGACGAAGCACCCTCATGTATTTTATCATATATATCAGTGGGAACCTTAGAGAAAACACCTACCCTGCTCTCTGTTTCATTATTTACTGTTCAGATTGCTTCTTATCAGCCCTGATAAAATCCCCGACTGAGCATTCAGTCTAGCTTTGTTCATGAATCTTTATAGCTGAGTCTATCTTCTGTGCTGTCTTTTCAAGCCCAAGCCTGCCCCCTTGTGGCTCTGCTCAGGAATCATTATAGCTGAGTCATTATAGCAGAGCCAGACTGAATGCTCAGTCGGGGTTTTTATCTAAGCTGATAGAAGCAATCTGAACAGTAAATAATGAAACAGAGAGCCGGGTAGGTGTTTTCTCTAATGTTCCCACTGATATATATGGTAAAATACATGAGGATGCTTTATCTCTGGTTCACTTTAAGTATATACTCCCTTTTGAACAATGTTAATTGCCTGGCTGTTCTGCTAATCTTTCTGGCTTCTGAGTGCCCTAGTCGCACATCTGAAACAATCATGTGCTTATTGTACTCAAGTTTTAGTTGGAGCACCTGTCAATCATTGTTCTGGGTCTGTGGCTTAAAGTACTGGAGACAAAGTACCAATAAAAGTGCCAGGCAACCAGCATTGTTTAACAGGAAATAAATATTGCAGCCTCTATATCGCTCCTACTGCAGGATCACTCAAACTATGAAAGCATGACCTGTGAAAATTGCTTTGCTTACTATTCCTCAGAACATATCATATTAACATATTAACAATAAAGATATTACATATCAAGTTAAGCAATCATCAAGCAGCAAACTTTTCTTGCACAGAGAGAAGCTAAAATGTCAGAAAGTGACCGTCTTGTCACAAAACATAGCATGACTTTCAATAATGCAACAATGCAGGCACCTTATGATGCCAGAAAATACCCATGATAAATTTTAAATCATTTTCTCTGTCTCTTGAAAGACCCTCAACCTCCAGATGTATTCTGCACAAGAAAATATTAACCTCCCTGAACTGGAGCTAAGCGTGCTTTCTACTAATTTAATGCCATGGCCTCAGTTCCCAGTGCCAGGTCAAGTCGCTGGCATTGCACTGTTAGGGTTTGGTAAGGAACAGCGCTTAAGCCCAGGCCAGAAAACACAAGGTCCTCTCAAACAATATACCTGGAGATCCAAGGGCCATGCAGGTTTCCAGACATTGATCTTCTGTATTTCTCATACACAGCGCCTACACTTTGGCAGTATTGTTAATCTGGCTGTGTTTTGCGCTATGACAACTTCACTTTAAGATTAAAAATATTAAACATTATTAAAGATGAGAGCTGAGGGTTAGTCATTTGCTTTTAATATAAATGTAAAGCATGAGATGATACTTTGTGAACTTATTAAAGTTATTCAGTCATTTTCCATCTGTTACAACTTATAGTTTCAACTACTTGGAAAAAATATGTATGCATTAATGGCCTGCCTAATTAATTTATCTTGGCTGTCTTTAAGCTCTGTTGTTTTTTTAACAGAAAAGAGATAAGAGGTGCTAGTAATCAGTTATTCCTACTTGCCTTTGAGGATGTCACTAACAAACCAAAGCCTACTAAAAATATCATACTCTTTCATTTAAAGCCAATAAAAAAAACTCATGCTAAAAATGATGTTTAATGAGACTGTTATAAAGTATGGCTTGAGAATGATTTTTAAAATCTATTTAATACTGATATCGGAATTACTTAGGCTTATAGCTGCCAGCTGGGGTAGACAGTATGGGTTAATCCAGAAAAGGTTTGGATGTTGAAATCAAAGGCTACAAATCCCAGAATGGCTTGAAAGGAATGAATTAACTTGTCCTGTGAAAATAGTTTGTGCCGGTAACATTGTCATGTTGCAGTCATAAATGTTATATTTGAAAATAATCCTTTAAAGAGCTGCAGTTGCTTTGCACGGAAGTGGCTGCCGATAAATTGCTTTATTGTATCCATGTTGCATTGTAACAGATAACTCACTAAGTCATGCTTTCCATAGAGACCCCCTTTGACTTTAAAAATAAAAGTCATTAAACCTTTCCATCTTGGTAAAAAGTGTATGTGAGTAACCGCACCACATGGGATGCCATCATGAGTGACCTCTGGCACATCCCATCTGCCGTATGTGACATATTGCTCCAATTAACTCTTAAGGACAGGTTCTTTATAGACGGCACACTCACCTCGACTCAGTCCGTCAGGTCCCCGTAGGATTCTGCATTCTTCTATTTGACCAAATGGAGAAAACATCACCCTGATATCATTCTCGTTACACTTCTTCGAAACCATGCCTATGAACAATTTTCTGTCTTCCACAGCTAGAAGATAAAAATAATGAATGAGCAAAGGCCATTTCATCTTTTTATTCCTGTGATCAATGCTTCATTACCACATCAAAACCAGCTGCGATCATGTGAGCCTTGCTTTGTGCTTTACACAGGTCCCAGGAAGGCAAATGCTTACTCTTTATTTCACATTTATTTTCTTTCTTCCCTTTTTATTTTTTCACAGTAATGCTGTTACAGCTCACAGCATGGTAAGAAGCTGCTGTTCATCCTGATACAATCGTTTCAAAATAGGAAATAAGTCTCATTTTTTTAAAGTCTGGGACAGGTTGCATTTTAGTAAATAAAGCCAAGCAGCCACTTTAATAGAAAAATAAAAAACATTTTTTTTTTGTTTTTTAGTGACAAGACTGCCTCAGTATTTTTTTCTTATTATTTGTATAAAACTTCTTTATTTCTTTATTTAGTTTATAAATAAACATCTAACAGTATGCATTCAAGAAACTCTATTTGCAAAGTCTTAATAGAACGAAAGCTTAACATCAAAGATCCCTTAAAATTGACGATTAATAACAGGAGGAGCACTACAGTTATGCACCATTAAGGAGCATTTAAAAAAGCGCAAGATGGCCTTCTGCTACGCGAACTGTGGCTACAAATAGCGGGCACCTCAGGGGTTAAGGTTAGGCGGAAGGTTAAGGTTGGGTGCCCAGGGCGAGTTAAGATTAAGATTAGTTGCACACCGGAAGGGGGGGAAGTTAGTTGTTCACCAGAGGGTTAAGGTTGGGCACCCACTGGGAGGTTACAGTTAGGCACAGTGGGGGGAGTGGTTTGAGGTTAGGCACCACCGGGGGGGGGGGGGGTGAGAGTAGGAAGATGTTAAGTCATGGTAAAATATTGGTAAATTAATTAATAGAATAATGGTAAATGTGAGAATATTCTACTACCAGCTATTGCCAGTGTCCTTTTCAACTGCCGCCTTTATCAAATGTATGCCACCATTAACCCTTCTTGAGACAAAACAGGGCTTTGAACACTGCAATCAGCACTGCTATAGACCAGATTTACTGTAATGCGTTGTTCATCAGCACTTCACTATTTTCAAGTTCTTAAAGTTCTTTAAAAAAATAAAGTAAGAGTCACATTCCATCAGACTCAGTTTTTTTTCTAGCCTCTTAATTCCACTGTGAGAAAATACATAAAAAAACCCTCTGCTTGTGCTGTCACCTTGGAATCCTACAGAGTCTGAGTGGCAAGTCTCATACCCTTGTTAGGAGAAGAGGTAAGCAGTTTGGCCACACCTTTCCTCCCTTAACTCAATGTGATGGAGGGGGGTGCTTTAACTTTAAATATCTGGAGCGCAGAGGTGTCTTTCATCCAAGGTAGGGTGATTAGAGCCATTATAAATATTACACTATTACTTACAGTCTAAGATGGGATGCCATATGGTTAATAAAAAAATGCTGGACAGGGCCTTTAAAACATCAAATACTTTGCAGATGTGTGTACTGCGTCTCATGTGGATTAGCCTAGGTGACTAACTGCACACTTATTGTGTAAAACATAAACACACAGAACAATGAACTGAGTATGTACTCTTCTCCAATATATGGATCATCCATGCCCATGGTTTACTTGGCTACAGCACCTCACTTAATATTTGCACCACATTCCAGGCAGCCTGTGCCAGCCAATCTGTACAAAGCATTTGACTCTTATTTCCATGCAGCAGATAAATAACATAACAGACTGATCGCATGGTGAAGCTACACAGTGCCACCCTTATTAGTTTTTACTTTCCAGAATGGAAATAATCAGCTGATGTGAGCAGCTTTTCCATGTGTGATATGGAAATGGTGGGGGTCTAATGGATCAAGTTATTCAGTGCTAGAGAATACAAAATGCATATGTAATTTAAGAGAAGAAACTCATAATAAAACTTAAAAGTAAGACAGGATCTAGACAGTAACAGAATAAGGTAAATACAGATCATCATTACAACTCATATATTCAGGAACGTATCAGCTGTAAGCATTTAATGTGGCCCTGCATTGAGAGGGACGTGGAGGGTGTCTGTTTATTTCCTTATGATTAATGCCAGCTGCCTGGCTGTCCTGCATATCTTTCTGGATTGAGTAGTGTCCAAATCACACACCTGGGGTTCATGTGGTAAAACATGATTCAGAGTATACTTTGTTTGAGGTCTGTAGCTAAAAATATTAAAATCAGAAGATCATAGCAGTAAGTAAATTAGCATGTTTAAAAGGAAATAAAGATCGTAGCCTCCATATCTCTATTACTGCAGGTTTACTTTAAGCATAGTATAGTGTAAATGCTGCTCTGCATTGCTAACACATCTTCTATTATTATAATTATCAATTGTATTAATAATGTAATGTGCCAACATATTCAGCAGCACTGGATAATAAATACATATAATGGTACAAAGGATGGCAAACGTAACGTAACAAGGTCACACTACATAGAGACAAAGATCTACAGTACATTTGGGGTTGGTTACATAGGTCCAGTAATTCAAGTAAGAGGTGGTCATAGGGAAGGAGGATGATGGGGATCTGGCAGAATAAACTAGGGGAGGGAGGACCCTGCCAAAGGCTTACAAGCTAATGGAAGGGGAGATGGACACACTAGGTAGGGTTGTAGAATAAGTACATTACAGAGAGTTACTCTGTGGTCGGGAGTGGGTAGGCCATCTTGAAGAGGTAGGGTTTTAGGGCTTGCTTGAATGTATTCAACTTGATTTCCTTGCTAAAGTTAAACGCAAAACACATGCTCCTGGCACGAACATTAACTATTTGTAGTCATTCAGTGAACAGGAATAGGGCAAACAAATACTGTGTCAGAATTTGAAGATTTTTTTTTCATGGAGAAAAAAAAAGTTACACCTGTACAGAACAAAATAATATATTTATAATGACAATATTGCAGATAATGAATTTTTCAACATGGTTGCTTCTTAATTTTCATGATTCCTCATTCACATGCAAAATTAATTTTAACACATGCAAATGGTGCCAGAAATACCTGAAACAATATGAAAACTTAACACATTTAAACTGATGGAATTACAGATTTTATAATCAGCCGATGGAGCTTAAGAGGTCAGGGAAGAAATTTACAGACTCCGGCACTCCATAGGAAAACTTCCGTTTATTGAAGCCACACAGCAACAAATCATGGAGCTTAAGAGAGCTAAAAGAAGCAAAGCTGTATGTGTTCTCCATGGTTATAATTCTATTTTTTTTATTTTTTAGAAAAACAGCTCAGGAATACTTCACTTTTAAAGTCAACCATAAAAACAGGATCCACCCCCTCTCCAGTCTCTTTGGAGTGATTTGAGATAAGCACACAAAAATGGGGCAGCCTGATACTGAAATTTTTGGTACCTCTTGGGCAAAGAAGGGCTGGCATAGAGATTCCATATATGTGCTAAAAGATAACAAAACCATTCAAAATACATGTGAAAATAATGCTTTTTTCTAAATGTATTCATAATAACCCGGTGTCATCTTTTATTCCCTCTGATTCTATGTTGAGTGAGTCCATTGTGAACTGTGTATGAAGAATAGAGAATCAAGAAGAGAAGATAAGTCTGTGACTGTCTGATGGTTTTCGTTGGGGAAAGAGATGGAACCACAGCAGGGAACAGTTTAATAGAGCTGTGAAACCTGGGAGGGGGTACCATGGCCACCATGTTTGACTATTTTTAAAAAGTAATGTTTTCAATGTGTATATACTATGAGTGTTTTTCCTGCAGTTGGCACCAGAGTGTGAAAACACTTGAGGACATTGGCTGGACTTTCTTGTGAATTTGCCTTCCCCTTTTGAATATGTAAAAGATCTAAATGTTCCCTGCCTATTTACAGCTCCATACCGGTAACAGCAATTTAGTAACTGCAAAGTGATGACACATTCGAGCTGGAGGGTTTGGTGAGCCACCATGTTGATAAGAAGGGAGAAGAAGGAGTTAAATGGGAGTATAGCATCCTTAGGATCCCACCCTAAAAAGATCCCTAGCCTAACTGGTGCTGCTTATTTCAGCTGAGAGGCTGTGAGAGAGTGTGACAGCACACTGTAAACTCACCTAGGCTTCAGATGTTCTCTTGACTCTAAAAATACACACCCTGGCAGTAGTCTGTACTCTGGGTAAATGGAGTACCTTTATTCTTACTGATGAATGGTCATGCCATTTCTACAGGCTCTGTAAAAGACATTCCTTGAGACAAAGCAGAAGGGCGTCCCCTGTTTAACTCTTAGTACCCTTGAGTGATTCACATTTCTATGCACTGCCAATGTTATCTGGTAAGTTGTGCAAAGGTTGTAAATAATGTTTAAAGTGGACCTGAACTCTTGCACAGGGCAGAATTCACAAGAAAGTCCAGCCAATGTCCTCAATAGAAATGCTCCCTGTATGTAATTAGAGAGTTTAGCCTGTTTAATTCCTCCTCATCTGTGTCTAATCACAAGTTGTAATTTGATCTCTCCCCTGTGTAACATGGCATGGCAGGTAAAGCAGATAAGCTCATTTGAAAGCACAGGATGATAGCAATATGTCTGCTTCCATGAATCAGGAAGTAGAAACATTGTAGATTTATTTTACGATTTGTATCAGGTGTAACAAAGACCTTTTTTTTGTTTAAAAGTTATTATTCTTTTGTGTATTTTTTTTAGCAGACAAGACGTTCTGAGTTCAGGTCCGCTTTAAGACAAAACAGCTTCTGGCAATGATGGGCCGGGTATACAAAGTTATCACTACAATATGAGATAAGTTCAGCAATCTTTTACATCAAAGGCAATGTAGAAGTTATGCACAGATGTACAATGGTAGGCTGTTGTGTGATTTGCACATGTTCTGCAGCTGATCACAAGGCATTTGCCAAATCTACAAATCACACCACCTGTAAATCTCAGCTATGCCTCCCAGCTGGAAGACTGTCACATGGAAAGATGTATACTGAAATATGTTTGTATACAGTAAACTTTACTCAGCAAAAGCCCAAACAACAAGTAATACTTAAAGAGGAACTTCAGCCTAAACAAACATACTGTCATTAAGTTACATTAGTTATGTTAATTAAAATAGATAGGTAATAAAATCTCTTACCCACTGTTTTAAAAGAAAAGGCAAATGTTTGTGATTTCATGAGGGCAGCCATCTTTTTGGTTAAAAGGAGGTGACAGTGAGCATGAGACACAGTTCCACCTATCCTGTGTCCTGATCACCCCTCCCAGTTGCTAAGCAATCAGAACAACAACATCATAGATCCCATCATACATAGCAAAGAAATGAACAGCGCTACTTAAAAACAGATGAGTGCTTACCTGCAAAAAAGTGCACACCCCACTCATGGGATTCAAATACACAATGAGCATACACATGACCTGTCTACCACTTGGAGGATGTTAGTTTCACTAACAATTTGCAATTTGTTAGGTACTTGTCCCTCCCACTGTCGAAGAAGTCTTTCCTCCATGGGAGGGGACCTAACACTAACTAAATTCTACCTATGCATATGCATAGCCTGGGCGCGCTACCAGTAAAATTGAGAATTGCGCAAAAAAAAAGTGGGATCAGCGCATCACCAGGCTGCGTCTGAATGGCCTCAGCTCAGAGATGCGCTGAGCCCCCCCAGAAACTGCAAACGCACCTTGAACCCAAACAGAGGCTCTGCATATACACCACAGGAAAACTATTAAGTGGGAGCAGCTGACCAGAAATAAATCAATCAAACATAGCAAAGAAATGAACAGCGCTACTTAAAAACAGATGAGTGCTTACCTGCAAAAAAGTGCACACCCCACTCATGGGATTCAAATACACAATGAGCATACACATGACCTGTCTACCACTTGGAGGATGTTAGTTTCACTAACAATTTGCAATTTGTTAGGTACTTGTCCCTCCCACTGTCGAAGAAGTCTTTCCTCCATGGGAGGGGACCTAACACTAACTAAATTCTACCTATGAGTGGGGTGTGCACTTTTTTGCAGGTAAGCACTCATCTGTTTTTAAGTAGCGCTGTTCATTTCTTTGCTATGTTTGATTGATTTATTTCTGGTCAGCTGCTCCCACTTAATAGTTTTCCTGTGGTGTATATGCAGAGCCTCTGTTTGGGTTCAAGGTGCGTTTGCAGTTTCTGGGGGGGCTCAGCGCATCTCTGAGCTGAGGCCATTCAGAGGCGGCCTGGTGATGCGCTGATCCCACTTTTTTTTTTGCGCAATTCTCAATTTTACTGGTAGCGCGCCCAGGCTATGCATATGCATAGGTAGAATTTAGTTAGTGTTAGGTCCCCTCCCATGGAGGAAAGACTTCTTCGACAGTGGGAGGGACAAGTACCTAACAAATTGCAAATTGTTAGTGAAACTAACATCCTCCAAGTGGTAGACAGGTCATGTGTATGCTCATTGTGTATTTGAATCCCATGAGTGGGGTGTGCACTTTTTTGCAGGTAAGCACTCATCTGTTTTTAAGTAGCGCTGTTCATTTCTTTGCTATGTTTGATTGATTTATTTCTGGTCAGCTGCTCCCACTTAATAGTTTTCCTGTGGTGTATATGCAGAGCCTCTGTTTGGGTTCAAGGTGCGTTTGCAGTTTCTGGGGGGGCTCAGCGCATCTCTGAGCGGAGGCCATTCAGAGGCGGCCTGGTGATGCGCTGATCCCACTTTTTTTTTTGCATAGATCCCATCATGCTTTGCACAGCATCGAGGGGGGGGGGGGAATGCCCAGGCATTTTTCTTTGATGGGGCAGAGCTTAGCTTCTGTGCAGCTAAAAATGAGGCTTTGGTAAGAAAAACAAAATTCTGATACTGTGAAATGTTTAAAGAAACACCAAGCCTTTTCAGTGCTACTGAGTGGATTTTTAGTCTGGAGGTTCACTTTAAAGAGGAACTGCAACCCAGTATAACATACAATAAAAAAAAATATCCTTATTTCTTATTGGCTAAATAGTTGTCCCACCTGCCTTTGCTCTAAAGTAATGGCATTTTAATGAAAATGTCAATCCCCCAGTCATATTTGGCTAGTACTGGAAACTGCACTCTTATGTAATAATGTAAAATCAGTTGTGTCTGTAAATAAAATCACACAATGGTATATCTTTGTAGATTGCACATTAAAGCCTTATATCAGGCTTTTTTTACACTGCAAATCGCAATTCTGATTTCCGATCCCAGTTTTTACTGGATGCTAGCAACACAAGAAGAAAAACACAGGAAGAACGCAGCATGCAGGACTTTTTTAATCGCATCAAAAATCGGAGTCACATGTAAAATCACATTAAAATCTGAATCACATGTAGTGTAAAAAGAGTTCTCAGAGATAAAAAAAAAAATCTTAACAGCCGTAACAGCACATTGCTGTGTCTGACCTATAAGGCTACTAGTAGATAATGAAAGTAACCCTTTCTGGTGCTTAAAAACTCACATAATAGCAGCATGGCTAATCTGTTAGAGCAGATAGGAAATTCTGACTGTAGTTTTGCTTTAATGCTATCTGTGAACAGAGGCTCTGTAGTTACTAATATATGTCAAAGGAAAGTATAGGAAATGATATTAGCATGGCGGTACATATTACTTCTCACTCTAACGTTTCATACCTCAGACATGCATTTTACTGTTTAGACTTTGAGCTGTGCATTGGAATATTGTTCCCTGTATTGTTATCACAGTAGAAAAGCCCCCGGAAATGCTCATTGATTCAGCAAAGATTTACTGTTTTCTCCTATGACCAAAGGAAAAGCTTTTTTGTTTTAATTGCAGCCATTCTCTTTAGCAGTAGTGCCTGCTGGCAGCAGCAGCTATCATTCTGTCTTTGTTAGAATCCCAATTTAGCTGGAAGGAAGAACATCATGGATAATTGTGAGTACTTTCACAGCAATCTCAGGAATGGAGTTACACATACTTTGAAACTTTAGACACATATCAAATATGACCTTATGATACACTATATCTGGTACCACAGAACAAGCTTTGTTCCTGGAGTCACAGGAGGTTATAACCAAGATATTAATAGCCACAATAATTGCAGCATTTTTCAAAAGCAAAGTATACAGCTGAGACATTTGTGCGCCCATTCTTCAGGTGGAATTATGAGCAGAACCTGAAAGCACTGGAAGCAGCTACCTGCAGATAAAGCCAGACACACATGCCAGCACTCGCAGCTTAACATTTACTGACCACTGACAGCATTTATAGCAGCTTAAAATAATATGTTCACCATAAAGAAAAGCATTGGCCCTGCTGTTCCCATTTTAAGAATCACAGGCATTAAATACCTCAAGCTCTGCACTGGTGAGGAGTCTTACCACACATATTAAAGTAAAACCCTACCCACATTTTTTTTTCTTTTTAAGTTCTGGATAGATTTAGGAAAAATGAAAACCTCTGCTTGATTTTTTCCTGCTGTCTGGGTTCTTGTTTTAGCTCACTGATAAAAAATAAGCACAATGAAATCTCTAATATTGTGATATAAAAACATTTTCAGCAATGTTTAAAGGACCTGTGTCGCGAAAATCTTAAACTTTAAAATACATGTTAACATATACAAATAAGAAGTACGTTTCTTCTGGAGTAAAATGAGCCATAAATTACTTTTCTTCTATGTTGCTATCACTTTAAGTAAGTAGTAGAAATCTGACATTGCTGACAGATTTTGGACTAGCCCATCTTTGCATAGGGGGGTTCTTAGGGTCTTATTTATTTTTAAAAGCACTTAGTGAATGGCAGTTGCTCCGTCCAACTGCCAAAAAAGTGTACGGTGAGCAGGGAGGCTGGCCAGTATCTTTGTATAAATGTTTTTCAGGGAATGCCTTTATAAATAATACAGGCCATGCTGAGAATCCCCTATGGAGAGATGGACGCCCAAAACCTGTCGGTAATGTCAGATTTCTACTACCTACTGTAAGTGACAGCAACATAGGAGAAAAGTCATTTATGGCTCATTTTACTCTGGAAGAAATGTACTTCTTATTTGTATGTGTTTTAAATTTTAAGATTTTCGGGACAGTTCTTCTTTAAGGGCTTCCTCACTGTCCTGGTGACAGATACCAATAAAAAACAGATGCGTAGCAATGCTCATTTGGATTCTACAGAATTAAATTCTGCATTTCGTATAGTAAATAGGAATTCTACAGCAATCCGATTTACCACAACTCTGTAATTTTAGCCCAATCACAGAACTCAGAAGCATTGGAACAATCAGAGAATGAAGAATTTTTCCACAAAAATCAGGTTACCGTGGTAATTTTAGCCCAATTACACAGATTTTTGGGGGGATTTGTGATTGAAGCAAAAAATGAAAAATAAAATATTCCTCCGCAATTGGAAAATCAGAATGAAAAAAACAGAAACTGGCATTTGCAGAAATCAGAATCTCCAAGGAATCGGAAATGGGCATTTCCGACCATCTCTGCTGATGAGGGGATTTTTGTTTTAGGACATTGTTGAAAAATGCATTTAGTAACTCACACATGGCTAACATACCGCAATTCACTCTTTCCCAGCAAAGAAGGCACAAGCTTTGGTCACAACCAATTCACCTTAAAGTGAACCTCCAGACTACAATTCTACTCAGCAGCACTGAAAAGGCTTGGTGTTTCATCAGAACTTTGTTTTTCCTACCCAAGCCTCAGGTTTAGCTGCACAGAAGCTAGACTCCGCCCCATCAATGAAATCTGCCTGGGCATTTTTCCCCTGATGCTGTGCAAAGCATGACCGGATTTCTGATGTTGTTGTTCTCGTTGCCTAGCGCACACAGCTGGGAAGGGTGATCAGGACACAGGACAGTTATAACTGTGTCTCATGCTCCCTGTCACCTATTTTCAACCAAAAAGATGGCTGCCCCCATAAAATCACAAACATTTGCCTGTTCTTTTAAAACAGGGTGGGTAAGAGATTATATTACTTATCTATTTTAATTAACAAAACTAATGTACCTTAATGACAGTATGTTTGTTTAGGCTGAAGTTCCTCTTTAATGTTTAGTGAGCCATATGTCGATCACTTAACTACAACTTTGCCAATGGTTTCTGGAAAGTTATTTAAATTTGTCTCTTTTACAAAACGTGAGAAGTAACTACAATCACAGCAGACCACCAATATCATTATTTTTTATTGAGTGTTTGCATATGTGGCACATTTTTTAATATTATCGCATCAAATTCCATGTACCTTGGTAATTCAGCTCAGATCTATATCCTTACTTCCCTGAAAGCATGTTAATATGCCAACTTTGCATCTTAAAGTGAACCTCCGGACTAAAAATCGACTCAGCAGCACTAAAAAGGCTTGGTGTTTCTTTAACAATTTCACAGCATCAGAACTTTGTTTCTCTTATACAAGCCTCATTTTTAGCTGCACCGAAGAAAACTGCCCGGGCTTTTTTCCCCTGATGCTGTGCAAAGCATAATGGGATTTCTGATTTTGTTGTTCTCGTTCTGCTGTTTTGGTGCAATTTTTTTTTTATATACATTTTGAATTTGACATTTGAAGCCTAGCGTGTGCAGCTGGGAGGGGTAATCAGGACACAACACAGTTGGAACTGTGTCTCCTGCTCCTTGTCACCTCCTTTCAACCAAAAAGATGGCTGCCCCCATGACAAAGATGGCAGCCCCCATGAATCACAAACATTTGCCTGTTCTTTTAAAACAGGGTGGGTAAGAGATTATATTACCTATCTATTCTAATTAACATAACTATGTAACTTGATGACAGTATGTTTGTTTAGGCTGAAGTTCCCCTTTAAGTCTACTATTTCTTTATTCTTTAATTAATAACCATTGTTCCCATCTAAACATTAAAATAAAAAATTGTAACAAACTAATGGTTCAGGCAGCTACTGAATAGAATTGTATATATTTTTTACTATTATAATCCATCTAGTAAACCCAAACGTTTTGGAATTGGTCAGGCACTTTCTATTCTTGTAAATAATTTTCATAAGCAGAATCACATGGTTTTCCATATCAGTTTAACGTGATATTGGGGGAGCTGGGGGAACCATCTAAACATTAAAATAAAAACTAGTAACAAACTAATGGTTCAGTTACTGAATGGAATTTTATAATAATTTTTTGGAATTGGTTAGGCATCATTGGAATTTTTTGGAATTGGTTAGGCACTTTCTATTCTTGTCAATCATTTTCATAAACAAAATCACATGGTTCACCATACCAATCTAATGTGATATTGGTAGAAGTAGGAGCCAGTGATGCCTTTGAGTTTGGGGCACTTTGGCATCTTTGTAAAGAGAATCTCAGTGAGGTTTGATACACACTATGTGACATGTACCTATATGCACCATGGGAAGGAGGTTTTGGAGGGGGGTGGTGTAAACAATTTTTGTTTTGGCCACAACCTGAAGTGGGCTTGCCTAATCTGAATGAGGGCAAGACTAGTATGAGTGAGGTGTGGGAATAGTACAGTTATGCAGTGACATATAAAGCATAAACTTATCCCTCTACTCCTCAGTGTAAATTCATATCAAACAATTCAGACAGGATTCAGAAATCAGGCATGTATTGAAAAAACTTTTGTATCTCTGCAGTGAAAAGCCTTACACTCCCGTTACTCTACATAGAACAGTACAGGCTTTCCAACAGATAGCTGAGCAACATGTTTGTACAATGATCGTTCCAAAATTTTCACTTGAAATGCTCACACATTACTGCTTCAGGTGAGAGATATAACAAGTGTTGATGTAGCTTTAATCTGCTATACATCCATTCCACTGGGCCTCATTTATGAAAATGAAAGCTTCTTGCGTTTTCTTTCTCCAGTGAGATATGGGAGATTGCAGTAAAGAAGCTAAGTGGCCATAAAAAAACCAGGGGGATTCCAAATGACCAAATAATTATGTATACTTGAGTGGAAATGAATATAGTCAGCTGTCTCCCGTGGACCAGTAGTGACCATTGCAATCTCGTTTCCTATGCCCCCATTGATAATACAGTAACTGCAAGAAACAGCAAACCAGCAATCCCCGCTCATTATTATAACTTTTCTCCTGCCATCTCTTCCCTGCTTCTACCTGTTTCATGAATTCACTGCTGTAACCATTTACTTACCCAAGAACTTACGAGTACACAAAGCTGTCTGAATTCTTACAAGAAATGCATCATTAGGTTTCTGTCTGAAGCTAAACTGTGGGATACAAATTCAGCACTTTAACTTGCTTGCCATGGTGCCTGCACTGCATGAACTATCTATACAGATGACAAATTACTATGGCGTTAATATGATGGATCCAGTTTGTAGCCTCAAACTTCAGTACTTTCCCCTTTGTCAGAAAATCCTTTGAGGTTTGAGCTGGCATAATTTTTCTTGGCTAATGATCTGGAGCAAATGAATCAACCAGAATTCCTTTTTCTTTATTTGCCAAACTTTTCTAAGAAAAAAAAAAATCACATGATGTACAGGCTTAATGTGCTGCATAATGTGAATGAGTTAAATATGAAATGATTTATTCGCATCACATCTGGTGTATCTACAGCCTGCATCCTGAAGGGCTACATTGGTGCATGTTGTGAAAGGTTTTATCATTTATTCAAAACATTCTCTGGAAGGAAAATTATAACTGTATCATTAGGGTTATCAAAAAATGAAATGCTAAATCCCTCTTATCTAAAATATACCTTTTTGATTGTGTTATTGCAGAAGTATTTCCCTACAGCTGATTATGGAATTATTTAGTCACTTTCAAGAAGCAAAACAATAAAATGTGTACATGACTAGCAAATACATTTATTTTAACTCTTTAGACTAGGCTCAGTCTTGCTGCAAGGTAATCATACATAATGCTCAGTTTAAAAGGAGTCAAACTTTGCTACATCATTTAAATGACTTATATGTGTAAATGGGAATGCACCTACACAGCTGGCCTCAGGCCACATCATCTGCATGTAGCTTTACAGACAGGAACAATAAGCTCAGCTTTTACCTTGCTGCAGCCTATAAACACCTGAACTGGGCAGCTGTGCTATTGGCCTACTCATTTCAAGCAGAAATTTATGCTGGATCAACATTGCTGCATTGGATAATGCAGACGTTAAAATGAGTGTGAACTGCAATGGAGACTGGACATAGAGGTTAATTCAGAGCCTCCATGTAGCGAATTAGTATAAGGTGATCTGTTAAAATGCAGAGATGTGAACAGCCCCATAGAATTGTATGGGCAGGGAGTTGACATGCAGAATTACACTGCATCGCTACTGATGCACTGTGAACTAGCCCTAAGGCAATTATAAAAAAAAACAAAACCTTTTAAGGTATAAAGTTTCATGCTCATCTCTCCAGCAGGGCCGGGCCGAGGCATAGGCTGGAGAGGCTCCAGCCTCAGGGCGCAGTGTAGGAGGGGGAGCACAATTCATTCAGCTGTCATTCCTAATTGTGTTTGAAGCAGAAAGAAATAAGAAAAGGGGATACACAGCAGTGAGCAAGCCAGATAACTAGAGATGAAGGTGTTGGGGAGGTTGTGGGCCCTGTGGCGCCGGTTAGTCTAATAGCAATCAGTGTGTGACGGCTGGGGTGGCAGGGATGGAGGGGCGCACTTTGGTGTCTCAGCCTTGGGTGCTGGAGGACCTTGTCCCGCCTCTGCTCTCCAGCAAGACCCCAAGTGGTCCTGTGGCCCCTGTTCATCACTCTGAAGCTCTCTTTTCCTCAGTGACAGTGGTGATAGTGGTCATCCACCTCTTCCAATAAAAAGAAATGTAGGAAGATAAGGGAAGTGACTGTAAATGACAGGACTGCTACCCTCTTACCTTCCTCATAGTTTCTAGGATTAGAATTAGCAGCTGGATGACCATGAAAGAAACATTGGACAAGTTGACCATTCACTTTGTATTCACCGAAGTACCCAATGGAGAAGAGAACTTCTAATAAGGGAAGTGGAATGAGTACTATCTAAAGCTTTTTTTTTTTTTCCATACAAGATCTTTTTCTTTCTCCTTTTGCAGAGGGATCTGCTTTCAGAATTAAAATTCATAAATATTTTAGTAAAAACTAAAAATCTATTTGAAATATTTGAAAATAATTACTCATTGCTGACAATGAAATAAAGAGGCAGTTCTGTGGCTAGGCTGGGTGAACACATAAAAAAATTCCCTCCAAACCACTGAGAGAACCCCAACTCACTAATACTGATGAGCAAAAACATCACTGGCAGGATCGTGAGCTTTCCACCAACCTTGGGATTGCGAGAATCTTGTGAATTTGTTTCATGGAGCTGCCATTATAATTCTGACACTAACTAGTGGAAAAATTAGGCCAACATGAGCGCAGGTGTGGTTGTGTCATAAAAATGCCAGAGTTAAGGGAAGCTTAGAAGTAGATGGAGGAACACTTCACTAGTGAATATGATGATGTGCCTCAGTATTCCTGGCAGCACTACCAGAATACATGTTTGAAAAGAGAAGACAAAGACTGCCACCATCGGCATATTGCTCTTTTACTGTAACAACATGTGTTACAGCAACATATCAGCAATTTTTTTGAGCATTGAACTCCTTTATCAAGCTTAGCTGCATCAATGAGAGCTCCAGACATCGATAGAAGTGAGAGGCAAGGTTTGGCTGCAAGTAGCTGAGCTCCAACATGTATGGTTAGAAGGGCTAGTGTTAGGGTTGGGTTAAGAGTAGGATAGAGGTGATAGTAAGAGTAGGTTAGTGTAGCATAGCTAGGAGGGTTAGTGTTATGTTTGCTGGTAGGTTTAGGTGGCTGGAAGGTGTAATGATTAAGGGCTGTGCCTCTGACACAAGAGACCAGGGTTTGAATCTTGGCTCTGCCTGTTCCGTAAGCCAGCACCTATTCAGTAGGAGACCTTTGGCAAGTCTCCCTAACACTGCTACTGGCTATAGAGCGCGCCCTAGTGGCTGCTGCTCTGGCGCCAGGAGAAAAGCGTGATATGAATGTTATTTGTCTTGTCTTGTCTAGGTAGAGGGGTTATTCTCAGGCATTAGTAGGGAGATTTGTTTTAGGCATTAGTGGGAGGTTAGTGTTAGGAGTAGATAGAGGGAAAGTTGATAGTACTATATCAGTAATATTATATTAACCGGCACCCAACTCAACAAGATGATATGAACTCTACCTCTTAACGCGAATAAATATTATTACAAATAAATATCTCCAAAAATTAAGCCTTCTAAAAATGACCAATTTAACCAATAATCACCTTTATATTCGGTGGACTTCCTGTACTGAATCCAAGCACCAGGGGCCAATGTTATCATAGTCAGCACTTTGGCCATTAATATTCAGTTACTTTGCAGCTGTTTAACCACTAAGTTTTCTAGATGAGTGTTGGTGCCCAATTGACCACCAGGTACCAACTGCACAGCTGAGTGTTTAGTTGTACAGCGAAGTTATGCAACCACCAGCCATTAACCATGACAGGATTATCTGCTCTGAAGACTACCATTCTTCCCATGAAATTAGCAAGTGTAAAGTGTGAAGTTAGAGGGTAATAAAAAGTGTTGATCGCCCTGTAAATTAGGAGCTGAAATGACAACCCAGACAAATCTCCGAAGCTATTTTTTGTTCTGACTCAAGATTCATATTCAAACATTTTTAATGAAAGAAAGTGGAGTTTATTAAAACCATAATGCTCCAACATATGTGACTTTAAAAAAAGTATACATATACAGTATCTTATACTGGACCTCTTGATGGACAGCATAATGACACCATACTACAGCTCACACCACCCTGCCAATGCTATTTGAAATTTCCCAGTAGAGTGCTGCATTCCCATGTATTATCTTGCCGTCAGCAGGACACAAGGTAGTAGTTTTCTGAATGAGATGCTATCATGAAAAGAGGTATAATATTATCTAGTTTTCACTCTCCTTTATTTTCCAAGATGATCATTTTTCCTAAGGTGATTAAACATCAAGCCTTTTAAAAGCTCCATATGGGTAGTACACACTGCATTCTAAGAGCTAATCCTTTGATTGGTAATGATTTTGAATGGGTTGGAAATACAGATGCTCTTGAGCTATCAGTGGGTTATTTTTCAATGTGGTGATAGCAGTTAGTAGAATCTAGGCCACCACAGCTGAACATTGACAGCAATCTCCTACCACAATTACAATCCATGTGTTTAGCGAGGCGGTGGTTATATCTGCATGTTCTTATATTGTTCTATAGAACAGTTAACTGCTGATTTATGCGCAGTTAATGTTAACTGAATTCTTATGTCTTGTTTTAAAATGCTTAAAGTTGCCTGAATTCCCTTTTATGATTTTATTCCTTCCATTCTCTAAATGGCATGCAAATTCAATTCATTGTTAATGAGCAGGCTGTCAGAGCTAGTTTTGAAGTACAGCTACGAAGTCAGAATATTCCCCCGTGAGAGTTTCCAGCTCACATATTTATTTTTATTATTGTGCAAATTATTTTTGTAGTCGTTATATTTCCATTTTTGTGTTTGTGGTATTTTTCTTTCTTATTTGCTAAAAGACCTTTTTTTATTAATTAACAAAGGCCAAGTCTCTTGGATGCTAAGAATTTATTTGTTATTACAAAATCAGTAAAATCAGTATAATGTGTACATGGTTATGCTCTGGTTCGGTGTTGTTAGTCAGTATCCCTCTAGAATGCATCTGCATGCATCTTTTACGCGTATCGATTTAGTTAAATCAAGAAACAGACCCATCAACATTTAGAACGTATCAAGATGTAGAGTGTAATCCGAAAGGAAGTAGCATGAATTACTTTGCTGATATGTGTGTTGACACTGCCTACACGTTCTAAATAGTTTTTACAGATTTATAATGGGAAACACTGAACTATTTTTATTCACTTGGTAGCCTGAGAATAAATCCCAAGTTTAGAAACAAATGTCTTCCTAATACTGTGCAGGCACTCAGCAGCAGTTTGTTTTCATCTCTACAAGATAGTCTTAATTAACTGATGTCAAATAAATCACTATTAAAATAACTGGTCAGGTATTTCTTTACCAAATATTTACTGCTGCAGACTTCTGGTGTTGCAGAGTGTAGTGCTCACTGTCTGAGCCCCGCCTTCTTGTGGCATCAACAGCAAAATTATTCTAATTCTAGCAGAAGCTCCACCCACCAAACCTATTCATTTCTTCTACTAAGCTGCTACAAATTATGTGACCAATAATAATTTAAGTATGTAACCTTTTTTGGGAAACACAAAGTGGCATTTAGGCACTCTGCATACAACTAAGCTACCCCGTAGTATATTTAGATGTGTACTTGGATTTGTGCTTTAAGTGAAACTCTACTTTTGTCAAGAAAAAAAATCCACTGTATTTTATCTCTTACCATGGCAGGTATCGTATCCCATGGATTTATGTTGTAACCACGGACACATATTTGCAGAAACTACTGCAGTCTCTTTCCAATAGGAGAGGCTGTATGAGAGTTTTAGCAGTTCTAGCTGTTTTTTGTGTGTGTGTTTGCATTTGTTAAACAACTATCAAGGCAAATTCCTTGTAAGTGCAAACTTACTTGGCAAAAAAAATTGATTCTGATTAAGCAATAAAGGTATTTCTTTATTCCATTTTCTTCTACCAGATTGCCAAACTCATTCCATTAAACCTGTGGCAAGGAATTTTCTATCTGCTCCTGCAAATGTTTCAGAGTGGATGTAAATCTGAAAATGCTCTGTATACCAAATAGATTTAAAAAATTCTGAACTGGCTACAAATTATATGGTAAGGTTATATTGAAAAAAACACATTAAACGTACATCACCGCAGATAAGACAACTTTTTAACGCCCACATTTTTTTCTGTAAAATGTGAGGGGTAGGTCAGCTTATTCGCGAGTGAAGTACCAAGAGCAGGGCCCACTATGTAGAGAACATATTCAAGCTTTCTGATGAATGCATATCACCTGTTCTCACTCCATCTTGCATCCACGCATCTACCCGGCAACTTCTGATCAGGCAACTAGAGCTCCAGTCTCACTGTGGTCACATGACAGTGAGCTTGGAGCTCTAGTGGCCAGTTCAGAAGCTGCCAGGGAGATGCGTGGACCGGATCTGGAGCGAGGTTAAGTAGATATGTTTTGGCATGCTCCAATGTGCGTTCTGCAGGGGGGGGGGGGGGGTGCCAGATTGGGGGAGGCCAGCTGAGGCTGGCTTTTGGCTTTTTAGGTCAAATGTGATAGGTGGGCCTATGCACAAAGATATGTATTTTTTAAGGACAGATGCAAATTAATAATCACATTCTGTATCGCTGCTTGCGTGGAAAATATATATATATATATATATATATATATATATATATATATATTTTACCCCCTGTTAAATACTTAGATTCTTTTAATGGATAAGGTGCATGCCAGAGATGATAACCACTACCAAGGGCATGCTGCAGGGACATTAAAGATTGTTGCTATACATAGGTTCTGACTTTAATTTCATTTTCTTTCTACAAAGCATTGGAAGAGCCCTTAATCTTGTAACTGAAATAGATGAAGTGCACTTTAAAAAAAAAATCACTGTGCCGATCAACTAAAAGTGACGTGCAGAAAAATGCAATGAAAAAAGCTCTCTTCAGTTCAGACATCCAATTATTCCCATAAACCTTGATTTTTTTAATTATCCTGCACAGGATTGTATGCTCGGAGCCAACACGGCTTAACTTCCTTGCATAACTCTGAATCCCTTTGGTAAATTAGCTCTGATGTTTTGGATAGGCCATAAAAGCACCTAATACATAAAATTAATACGATTAAAATGTATTTTTTTTAAATATATTTTGTAAATAACAGAATTACATGAGGAAGATACCAATCTTTAAATTGGCACTTGCATTTCTGTCACATAAAATATAGTAAACTCAGATTACTGACACAAGTATATATTGGAGTAGCATAAGAATTAAAACAATTCTGGAGTATTCTGGTGCAACACCAAAATTAAAACAAAAAGGAAAACATATGTATGATTCAATGTTAAATGCTTTCTCTGGCAAAGGATGAACAATCTCTTTTACTCTAGGCCTCAAGAGGCAATGAGGACCGAGTTATGTAACTGTCCATGGTTCTGAAAGAGAAGCTGAACAGCTGGTGTAGAACATACTTACACACACTTGAATTAAAACTATCCAAGCTGAAAATGCTGAGATCAATACAATATATAAAATAGAATTCATGTGTGAGATTAAAATCTCCACAAACTGGGATGGTATAGAAAACATCTAATCTACACTAGTAAAAATGTACCCCAGTTAAGTTATTGATTTTATAAGCTATGGTGAAACAAACAGAAGCATCATATTTAATAGTGTGTTAACATACAAATACAATTTTGCTTGTGGAAATGTCAGATAGTTGCTAATTTGATTGTAATTCTTTCTAAATAAGAACTAAGAAATAGTGTATTGTACCTGAAACAGCTGAAAGCATGATAAACAGAAGACGGACCCACACAGAAAGGTAACTCACTCTCAGTATCATTCTTCCTCCACTTCACATTAGTATAGGACTATAATCTACTCTGGGAAATTGCAGGCAATCTTTGATTATTTCTACAGTCACCCAGAGCTTAAAGGGAACCTAAACTGAGAAGGATATGGATTTTTCCTTTTAAAATAATACCAGTTGCCTGAATCGCCTGCTGATCCTGTGTCTCTAATACTTTTAGCCACAGCCCCTGAACAAGCATGCAGATTAGGTGCTCTAAGCAAACTAGAAGAAAGGAAGGCAGGCACTCAGTAAAGACTGCGGATGTGATATATTCAGGTGAGTAGCAGTGGGAGAACTTCAGCAGAAGCTACGTGCTCACGACAAAAAAGATTAAAACATTTGTGGCAACTTCAAAGAGGAGAAAGCAAAAATGTCTGGCACTGTAGCTTTAATACGTGGCAGCAAGTGTACAAGCACGTGTCACATGTTACACAAAAACAAAGTCCGTGAACATTGATGGTACTTATCGTGCTCTGCTGAAGGGGGGAGGCAACTGTGGGCGCCAGTGGGTGCACAGCCTTACAGCCGTTTCGCAATGGGATGAGCCTTGCTTCTTCGGAGGCTAACCGTGCACGATTAGCCTCCGAAGAAGCAAGGCTCATCCCATTGCCAATATAATATAGTATAAAAAATGTCATAAAGAATCAGGGCCTGCAAAGGCTAATCTACACCAATTTTTATCTGTGATTGCTATATGGCTTGCTCTGTCTTTTCTCTTTTAACAATAGAAATAATCATTTAATTACACTTTTTAATTAAGAGAAATATTTCAGTTGAACATATTTTAGCACTCCTTTCTGTGATTTTAGACATTCGCCCATAGATGAAACATTGGCTGCATTAATTAGCAACTTTCCTACGTGTTAATGTGAACATATGGCATTTAATTACCAGCTGACAAATCTGTGAGTTTTCCTGATTAGTGTAGCAGAATTTGTGGGCCATCGTTTAGAAACGATAGTTATAGCTGCTCGGAAGATTTCACTCCATTAAGGAAAAAAGTGCTGTGACATTGCTGATTCTCACAATCCCTGAATGTTCTAGTTTTTGTCATTTATCTAACGCATACACATTTGTTTTATACTGATTTTTGTGAAGCCCAACTAAGCCTAAAATTGAACAAGGTAAGTTCTAATAGCATTCAGGGTAATAAGTAAATATTCACAGCGCAGAAAAGAGAAGCGCTAACCAGGATAGCTTCTCCATGATCAAATAAACATAAAACTGCAGTACAGCTTACTTTCTCTCCTCTTTGAATTTAGCTGCTGAGCAGGTCAGTCAAGCATGACCGTATGATATGGTCTGATCATATGAGCATGACCATATGATATGAGATGGAATATGTTGGTGCTTTATAAATTAATAATAATAACAATAATAGTAATAATAATATGATTGTATATAAAGTTGGAAGAACAACAGATAGCTGACTTTATCTCCCAGAATTCAATCACAGTAAAAACCATGTTCAGTTTAAGTGGTTTAAGCTTTCTAGGACTCGCCAGGAATTTGAAAAGAGCTTTGCTGCTAAAAGTGAGTGGCCATGATCCCACAGGAGTGAGTGTCATTATGATGATTATTATTATTTAGTATTTATATAGCACCGACATCCTCGGCAGTGCTGTACAGAGTATATGTAGTCCTGTCACTTACTGTCACTTGGAGGAGCTCACAATCTAATCCCTACCATAGTACATATATGTCTATTGTAGTCTAGGGCCAATTTTAGGGGGAAGCCATCTAACTTCTCTGTATGTTTTCGGGATGTGGGAGGAATCCGGAGTGCCCAGAGGAAATTAACACAGACATGGGGAAAACATACAAACTCCGTGCAGATGGTGGCCTGGCTGGGATTTGAACCAGGGACCCAGTGTGCAAGGCAAGAGTGCTATGCACTAAGCCACCGTGCTGCCCTCGAATCTCACAATCTCGCAATCACGAAAATGCTGCATTTTCAGAGCAACTTCATAAGGGAAAGCAGGGCTAAAATGACATTCCTGAAAATCACTCCTCGTTAACCTCTTAGCAGCTGCAGGGCTGAATTTTAACTTCTGCTGGGGTAGTGTGCATTCCCCAGCCTGGCAGGCTTGATGAGGTATGTGGGGGCAGGGTAGTGGTGGTGGAATGCTGATACATACCTGTCCGATCGGCTTCTTCTTCCTAAAATTACATTCCTGAAAATCACTCCTCGTTAACCTCTTAGCAGCTGCAGGGCTGAATTTTAACTGCTGCTGGGGTAGTGTGCATTCCCCAGCCTGGCAGGCTTGATGGGGTATGTGGGGGCAGGGTAGTGGTGGTGGTGGTGGAATGCTGATACATACCTGTCCGATCTGCTTCTTCTTCCTACACTGCAGTGACGACGTCCTCCTGGCAGGGCTCCTAGGTTCCGATCACAGTATATGACATGATTGGATCCAGGAGACCACAGAGGGGTACTGGAAGAGTCTCTTCCATCACCCCTCTTCCAACACCGGGTGGCATGTAACTGTGACACGGTCTCCTGGAGGCTGGTCATATGTGATCGGAACCAAGAGACCTGCCGTGTCTACAGAGCCGCCAGTGGAGAAAGAGAAGAAGCCGCCCGTAGCAGGTAAATATAGCTACTTACTCCTACACTAGGCAGTCAAACGAGTTATACCATTAGAGGTTTACATTAATCAAGCAGCTTTAAACGATGTATCTCATTTGAAGCTGATAAAAGGTCAAGTGGAGTTTTTGAGAGCATTGTGCAGTAACTAATGGGTCCCAGGCCTGAAGGTTGTCTTCCCAACCATACCATAGACATCAGGTATAGTTCAAATATATTAGTGGTGTTAGGCATTGGTCAGGGAGGTTAGTGTTACGCTTAGGTAGGGGAGGGTTAAAGTGAGAATTAGGTTATGATAGTCAATAGTAATATATCAGTAATATAACCGATATTCAGCATAATGAGGGGATGATACGAGGGGTCTTTCCCGGGCACCACATATCCAGAAATTATCCTGATCTGTAGCATGGATATCTCTTATGCTGTATAGAGTTCAAAATATCTTATTATTAGCTCTTGCAGTAGAGATCAATGTATTCAATTGCAGGAAATTCCATTAAAAAATCATTCTGTACCAAAAGCTGGCACATTTCACCACTGTAATTTATTGAGTAATTGTATCCCTTTCACAGTTTGTAAATCAAAATTATACATTCTAGGCAAGTTTTAGTGAAAGTAAAATTCTGCTGTATTTTGATTTAAACATCTTCTTACTTGTAAGATAACAAGCAGCAGGTAAACATTAGGTCAGTGGCATTATGACTCAACCTGGTTAGTCTTAACCACTTAACGACCGCCCCCAGCCGATGGGCGGCGGCAAAGTCCGGGCCCAAACGACCGCAATACGCCCATCGGCGGGGGCGGCTGCGGGAGTGGCTATGCGGCGATCGCGTCATTCGTGACGCGATCAGCCGCCGGGGACTGGCTCCGCCCCCCGTTCGCCGTAACCCGCCGGCCGTTCGGAAGCGCCGGCGGGTTACTGGCATCCGGATCGCCGCTGCAACAGTGTATAATAGGCTTTGTAATGTATACAAAGCCTATTATACTGGCTGCCTCCTGCCCTGGTGGTCCCAGTGTCCGAGGGACCACCAGGGCAGGCTGCAGCCACCCTAGTCTGCACCAAACACACTGATTTCCCCCCCCCCTGCCCCCTGATCGCCCACAGCACCCCTCAGACCCCCCCCTGCCCACCCCCCAGACCACTGTTTGCACCCAGTCACCCTCCTAATCACCCATCAATCACTCCCTGTCACTATCTGTCAACGCTATTTTTTTTTTAAGTCCCTAATCTGCCCCCTACTCCCTCCTGATCACCCCCCCACCCCTCAGATTCTCCCCAGACCCCCCCCCCCCCGTGTACTGTATGCATCTATCCCCCCTGATCACCTGTCAATCACCTGTCAATCACCCGTCAATCACCCCCTGTCACTGCCACCCATCAATCAGCCCCTGATCTGCCCCTTGCGGGCAATCTGATCACCCCCCCACACCAATAGATCGCCCGCAGATCCGACATCAGATCACCTCCCAAATCCATTGTTTACATCTATTCTCTCCTCTAAACACCCACTAATTACCCATCAATCACCCCCTATCACCACCTGTCACTGTTACCCATCAGATTAGACCCTAATCTGCCCCTTGCGGGCACCCAATCACCTGCCCACACGCTCAGATTGCCCTCAGACCCCCCCCTTATCAATTCGCCCGTGCAATATTTACATCTGTTATTCCGGGTAATAACCCACTGATCACCTGTCAATCACCCATCAATCACCCCCTGTCACTGCCACCCATCAATCACCCCCTGTCACTGCCACCCATCAATCAGCCCCTAACCTGCCCCTTGCGGGCAATCTGATCACCCCCCCACACCAATAGATCGCCCGCAGATCCGACATCAGATCACCTCCCAAATCCATTGTTTACATCTATTCTCTCCTCTAAACACCCACTAATTACCCATCAATCACCCCCTATCACCACCTGTCACTGTTACCCATCAGATTAGACCCTAATCTGCCCCTTGCAGGCACCCAATCACCTGCCCACACGCTCAGATTGCCCTCAGACCCCCCCCTTATCAATTCGCCCGTGCAATATTTACATCTGTTATTCCGGGTAATAACCCACTGATCACCTGTCAATCACCCATCAATCACCCCCTGTCACTGCCACCCATCAATCACCCCCTGTCACTGCCACCCATCAATCAGCCCCTAACCTGCCCCTTGCGGGCAATCTGATCACCCACCCACACCAATAGATCGCCCGCAGATCCGACATCAGATCACCTCCCAAATCCATTGTTTACATCTATTCTCTCCTCTAAACACCCACTAATTACCCATCAATCACCCCCTATCACCACCTGTCACTGTTACCCATCAGATTAGACCCTAATCTGCCCCTTGCGGGCACCCAATCACCCGCCCACACCTCAGAACGCCCTCAGACCCCAGCCCTGATCACCTCGCCAGTGCATTGCTTGCATCTATTTCCCCCCTCTAATCACACCTTGAGACACCCATCAATCACCTCCTGTCACCCCCTAGCACACCTACCCATCAGATCAGGCCCTAATTTGCCCCGTGTGGGCTCCTGATCACTCGGCCAAACCCTCAGATCCCCCTCAGACCCCCTTCCGATCACCTCCCCAGTGCATTGATTGCATCTATTTTCCCCTCTAACCGCCCCCTGAGACACCCATCAATCACCTCCTGTCACCCCCCTAGCACTCCTATCCATCAGATCAGGCCCAATACATCCTGTCATCTAAGAGGCCACCCTGCTTATGACCGATTCCACAAAATTTGCCCCCTCATAGACCACCTGTCATCAAAATTTGCAGATGCTTATACCCCTGAACAGTCATTTTGAGAAATTTGGTTTCCAGACTACTCACAGTTTTGGGCCCGTAAAATGCCAGGGCAGTATAGGAACCCCACAAGTGACCCCATTTTAGAAAGAAGACACCCCAAGGTATTCTGTTAGGTGTATGATGGGTTCATAGAATATTTTATTTTTTGTCAAAAGTTAGCGGAAATTGGATTGTTATTGTTTTTTTCACAAAGTGTCATTTTTCACTAACTTGTGAGAAAAAATAAAATCTTCTATGAACTCACCATACCCCTAACGGAATACCTTGGGGTGTCTTCTTTCTAAAATGGGGTCACTTGTGGGGTTCCTATACTGCCCTGGCATTTTAGGGGCCCTAAACCGTGAGGAGTAGTCTAGAAAACAAATGCCTCAAAATGACCTGTGAATAGGACGTTGGGCCCCTTAGCGCACCTAGGCTGCAAAAAAGTGTCACACATGTGGTATCGCCATACTCAGGAGAAGTAGTATAATGTGTTTTGTGGTGTATTTTTACACATACCCATGCTGGGTGGGAGAAATCTCTCTGTAAATGGACAATTGTGTGTAAAACAAATAAAAAAATGTGTCATTTACAGAGATATTTCTCCCACCCAGCATGGTTATATGTAAAAATACACCACAAAACACATTATACTACTTCTTCTGAGTACGGCGATACCACATGTGTGACACTTTTTTGCAGCCTAACTGTGCTAAGGGGCCCAAAGTCCAATGAGTACCTTTAGGATTTCACAGGTCATTTTGAGACATTTGGGTTCAAGACTACTCCTCACGGTTTAGGGCCCCTAAAATGCCAGGGCAGTATAGGAACCCCACAAGTGACCCCATTTTAGAAAGAAGACACCCCAAGGTATTCTTTTAGGTGTATGATGAGTTCATAGAAGATTTTATTTTTTGTCACAAGTTAGCGGAAATTGATATGTATTGTTTTTTTTTTCACAAAGTGTCATTTTCCGCTAACTTGTGACAAAAAAAAAATCTTCTATGAACTCACCATACTCCTAACAGAATACCTTGGGGTGTCTTCTTTCTAAAATGGGGTCACTTGTGGGGTTCCTATACTGCCCTGGCATTTTAGGGGCCCTAAACCGTGAGGAGTAGTCTAGAATCCAAATGCCTCAAAATGACCTGTGAATAGGACGTTAGGCCCCTTAGCGCACCTAGGTTGCAAAAAAGTGTCACACATGTGGTATCGCCGTACTCAGAAGAAGTAGTATAATGTGTTTTGGGGTGTATTTTTATACATACCCATGCTGGGTGGGAGAAATCTCTCTGTAAATGGACAATTGTGTGTAAAAAAAATCAAATAATTGTCATTTACAGAGATATTTCTCCCACCCAGCATGGGTATGTGTAAAAATACACCCCAAAACACATTATACTACTTCTCCTGAGTACGGCGGTACCACATGTGTGGCACTTTTTTGCACCCTAAGTGCGCTAAGGGGCCCAAAGTCCAATGAGTACCTTTAGGATTTCACAGGTCATTTTGCCACATTTGGTTTCAAGACTACTCCTCACGGTTTAGGGCCCCTAAAATACCAGGGCAGTATAGGAACCCCACAAATGACTCCATTTTAGAAAGAAGACACCCCAAGGTATTCCGTTAGGAGAATGGCGAGTTCATAGAAGATTTTATTTTTTGTCACAAGTTAGCGGAAAATGACACTTTGTGAAAAAAAAACAATTAAAATCAATTTCCGCTAACTTGTGACAAAAAAAAAAAATCTTCTATGAACTCACCATACATCTAACGGAATACCTTGGGGTGTCTTCTTTCTAAAATGGGGTAATTTGTGGGGTTCCTATACTGTCCTGGCATTTTAGGGGCCCTAAACCGTGAGGAGTAGTCTTGAAACGAAATTTCTCAAAATGACCTGTGAAATCCTAAAGGTACTCATTGGACTTTGGGCCCCTTAGCGCAGTTAGGGTGCAAAAAAGTGCCACACATGTGGTATCGCCGTACTCAGGAGAAGTAGTATAATGTGTTTTGGGGTGTATTTTTCCACATACCCATGCTGAGTGGGAGAAATATCTCTATAAATAGACAATTGTGTGTAAAAAAAATAAAAAAATTGTCATTTACGGAGATATTTCTCCCACCCAGCATGTGTATGTGTAAAAATACACCCCAAAACACATTATACTACTTTTCCTGAGTACGGCAATACCACATGTGTGGCACTTTTTTGCGGCCTAACTGCGCTAAGGGGCCCAAAGTCCAATGAGCATCTTTAGGCTTTACAGGGGTGCTTACAATTAGGCACCCCCCAAATGCCAGGACAGTAAACACACCCCACAAATGACCCCATTCTGGAAAGTAGACACTTCAAGGTATTCAGAGAGGAGCATAGTGAGTCTGTGGCAGATTTCATTTTTTTTTGTCGCAAGTTAGAAGAAATGGAAACTTTTTTTTTTTTTTTTTGTCACAAACTGTCATTTTCCGCTAACTTGTGACAAAAAATAAAATCTTCTATGAACTCACCATGCCTCTCACTGAATACTTTGGGATGTCTTCTTTCCAAAATGGGGTCATTTGGGGGGTATTTGTACTATCCTGGAATTTTAGCCCCTCATGAAACATGACAGGTGCGCAGAAAAGTCAGAGATGCTTGAAAATGGGAAAATTCACTTTTGGCACCATAGTTTGTAAACGCTATAACTTTTACCCAATCCAATAAATATACACTGAATGTTTTTTTTTTTATCAAAGACATGTAGCAGAATAACTTTCGCGCTCAAATGTATAGGAAATTTTACTTTATTTGAAAAATGTCAGCACAGAAAGTTAAAAAAGTCATTTTTTTGACAAAATTCATGTCTTTTTTGATGAATATAATAAAAAGTAAAACTCGCAGCAGCAATCAAATAGCATCAAAAGAAAGCTGTATTAGTGACAAGAAAAGGAGGTAAAATTCATTTAGGTGGTAGGTTGTATGACCGAGCAATAAACCGTGAAAGCTGCAGTGGTCTGAATGGAGAAAAAGGCTCTGGTCCTTAAGGGGCGAAAAGACTGTGGTCCTGAAGTGGTTAAACTAATTCTGTTATATCAAACTTGTTAGCAACATGACAAACAGAAATTCATAGGCTCAGCCAGGTCATTACCACAATATGACATAAAATAAGTTAGCATACAAAGATCATCTCCGTACAGAGCACAGCACATAATCATTATTTGACCAGATGTGCACTCTTCAACACAGGGATCTTGATTAAAATCAATATTTTGCATTAAAATGCCATTTCTGGTCTACAATCCCAAATCTTTTAGAGTATGGTTCTAGGAATTTGACATCCTTGCTTCACTGAGCATTTCTCTGTGAAACGTGCTCTAATTAACTTCTTTCTTATTTCCCACTGGAGAACATGTGATTCTTGTAAAAATCATTGGCTGGTGAATATTGCATCTTATGACAGTTGCAGTTAATGATAGCTAAACATAGCAACAATCTACACTGCCAGCCATCATGTGCTGCTTGTAATCTGGAGATTTTATCTGTGGTTATTGTGACAACATGAAAACAATGTCAGCGTTTGTGAAACAAAGCACAGTAACAAAAGTTCTATTAAAACTCCTCTATATAGAAAAACCTCAATCTGTTCTTAAGGCCCTTCAGTATTGATATGCAAAACATTCTCCCACGTTATTTGGTTTTAAATTATACCTGTCTATTTGGATTAGAAAGAAATGTATCCTAAACTAATAAATCAACAATTAAACAAAAAAACTCAAAATGCTGTTTTTCAGTATTGTCTGTAAATGTCATCTCCTTCTTTTTACCCAGAAGTAGACTTGTTCAATGTACACTATACTGCTCCCAACACTGCATAAAGAATAACTACAGACCCCCCCCCCCCCTCCATTCCTGTATTATATTTAGTGCATCAGTATGTTAGGTCAAGTACTTACAGAGAGCAAGTGGAGGCCATTAAAAAAAAAAGTACTATTCACATACTCATCCTCTGACATGGAACTCTACTCAACAGTTTTTCTTTTTAATATTTACATAATGTTAAAAAAGGGTATGCGTCTGTCAAGTTATTTCTTAGGTTTGCATCTTTATTGAAGAGATTTCCCCTCATTTCCAGTTCCAGAAACATAATTTAAAGAGAAAAGAATGAGGGAAAGCAAAAACAGAACATAAAGTGAAAAGAAATATCTCATCAGAAAGGAGAAGTTTAACTTCTGAGAATTGACTCAGAGGTGCTCAGAGCTAACTACACATTTTTGATCCCGAAGGCACTTGAATTTGACCTGATGAAGCGGTTTGTATCCGTGAAATGCGTTGTCTGATGTGCATACTAAAACTTGTTACACTTAACAAAAAAAATTAGCATTCTTGAACCCAGACATCATTAAGGTAAGAATTTCTTACCTGTTCACCAGACTACTGATACCTTGGGCACCTCCTACCTTCCCTTATTATAAATAGTATCCTCCTTAAGAGGAGTTTACTCAGTCTTGGATCTCAATTCAAGTAAAAGACGAATTTTTTTATTTTTGAAACTGCGACCACTACATTTTCTTCTGAAAAAGACCGAGTGAGGGCGGTACTTCCGCACATGCACATAACGGTAGTTGCCTGGTTTGCAACCCACACTTGTGAGTATATTTATACCTCAATATATACTATTCCATCTGACCAGACGATACTGCGTGATATTGGTCTCCCGGTGTCCCTGTGTCTTTTTTCTTTTTTCTTTAACTTCTGAGAACTGTCACCAGAAAAGGTTTCCCAACTTAAAGCCCCGTCTACACCATAAGAGGTTGTAGCGATCCGGCGGCTCGATTAGCCGCTGGATCGCCTCCTGCGCGTACCCGCCGCGTCCCCGCTGCGTCCCCGCTCGGCGCGCGTGCGCCGCATTCGATTCCCCGCTTGTGCCCGCTCGTCCCCGCCGGCGCCGCTTATCTTCTGCTCGATTCCCTGCCATTGTCCCCTAGCGGGGAGCGAGCAGGGAATCGGCGGAAGCAAGATCCGTCCTGTCGGATCTTATCAATCGAGCCGCATCAGCGGCTCGATTGATAAGGATCATCGGAGCCTCATCTACCCGTCTAGATGAGGCTTAAAGGAGACACGAGGTGACAGATTTATAGTTTTACTTACCTTGGGCTTCTTCCAGCCCATAGAGGTCTCTATGGTTCCTTGCTGCAGTTCTGTCTTCCTCCACGGTCCCGCTGTCAGCCCCGTTGTGTCAGCCCCATTTTGCACAGAAACTGTAAACCCGGTGGGTTGGTGATCACTACGGGGCTGACAACGGGACCCTGGAGGAAGAGTGGAACTGCAGCGAAGGACCAGAGAGACTACTAGGGACTGGATGAAGCCCCAGGTAAGTAAAGCTATATATGCATATGTCACCTCAGGTATCCTTTAAAGCACACCTGAAGTGAGAGGAAAATGGAGGCTGACATTTATTTCCTTTTAAACAATACAAAATGCCTGGCTACCCTGCTGATCCTCTGTCTCTTTAGCCATAGACCCTGCACATGGCTGCAGATCAGGTGGTCTAACAGCAATGTGACTGGATTAGCCTCATGCTTTTTTCGATGTATCGTTCAGACACTACTGCAACCAAAGAGTTCAGCAGGACTGCCATACAACTGGTATTGTTTAAAAGGAAATAAATATGGCAGTTGTTATATCCCTCTCAGTTCAGGTGTACTTTAAGAATTATCGTTCATCCGTTTTACCTGTTTCATTGTTATTGACAGCCATACAAATTCATGACCATTCTCTGTCCCAACTGTCCTAGGCACATGAAATAAGGTGAACTCTCTCATACACAGGTAGCAGTGAGACCTTTGTATGGGTTTTAACCCTCTATCTACCGCATCTAACACAAAACAAAAAATGTTGCATGCACCCTTTAGGTTTGCTTGCAATTAAAGCCTATAAATGAGATCCTAATAATTTCAAGATGATGCATTTTCTTGCATATTTACCGTATATACTCACATGCAAGCCGAATTTTTGACCACAAAAAAAGTGGCCCAAAAGTGGGGGTCTCGGCTTCTATGCGAGCCACCTTCTTTTGCAGTGTGCAGACTGACCTGTGCGTGAGCCCCCGAGTGCTGAGCTGATGAAATCAGCATGCAGCAGTGTAATCAGCATGAGCGGGCTTTGCGGGATCACTGTGACTGTCCTGCAGAGGGTTGGAGCAGAGTACAGCCTTCATGCTGTGAGTGGTCTGCAGAGTATTGGAGTGAAGTGGAGCTTGCAAGGACACCGGAGCAAGTGGATTTAGGCCTCGATTCATCAACACTTAGCAAATTTGTTAACAACAGTTTGGTAAAATACCGAATTTGTTAACTTCATTTCAGGATTCATCAAAGTTATCTACAGCTGTTAGCGAACATTCGGTAACGATTCGGTAACGATTCGCTAAAACGGAATAAAGTGCAATTCATGAAAAAGAAAGTGGGCGTGGTTTAGCGTTACATTTAGGATTAGTTATCTCCTTCACTGCTCTGTCGTTATTCCTGTCAGATCATTGCTGACAGAGAAGATGGAGCCATTTGAAGTGGTTATGTATCAGCTGAGAGTGATTCAAAGGTGCAGAAGGGCAAGAATAAGGTCTAGAACCATATAAATTTGTAAGAGAATAGATTTATTTGCTATAACACGACATCTGCATTTCTCTTGAATCATCTTGTAAGAGAACACAGGCAGTGTCAGGGTTAACTAATTTGCTAGCTGCACTATAATTTTTTTAGAAAAGGCTCCTATCAAATTGTGGGATTGTCCCAACCACTTTCAGAATCCTGGTCCAGGTGTAAAGCCCTATTCAGAATGTTGCTACGTAGTGCTCAAAGGACTGCCTTTTACCCACAATTCCATGGGAATCTCATGGCCTTGTGTTAAAGTACCACTGTAAAATGGAAATATCGACACGTTACCGAATGGTTACCGAATTGTTATCAAATTCACACCGAATGAGGAAAAACCTTGATGAATACAACTAGAAATCGCTAAACTTCGAATTCGGTAATTTAACAAACTGGAAAAAGTTATCTCAAAGAGAATGATGAATCGAAGCCTTAGTCCCTGCATTCATTGGATGGAGCGGGCGCCGGTAGAGAGACGGAAGACATGGCGATCACGTCAGTGTAAGAAGCCTGTGTATTCTTTCTTTGTGTCGCATCTCTATTACACCCTCTAGCGGCATCTTGCAATGATAATGCTGACATCACCGCTGCGTCCTCAGTCTCCCCTCCGCGCCATCCAATGCAGGGACTGAATCAGCTTGCTCCGCTGTCCTTACAAGCTCCGCTTTGCTCAGATACTCTGCAGACCACTCACAGCATGATGGCTGTACTCTGCTCTCACACTCTGCAGGCCAGTCACAGGATGAAGGCTGAAGGCTCTCCTCTTTAGGCCAGTCACAGCACATGTACACCTCTAATCGAATTTTACTATGGAGTGTTCTGCCACGGTATGCCAATCAACTTTCACTTTTAAACTTGCTCCAAGACAGCAAGTGCATTAGGAAATGAGAGAATGAAGTGTTTTGAACAAGACTGCTAATGGACAGTTTTGGTTTTGTAGCTTCTGTACTTATTGTATGATAAAGTATTTTAAAAGGAAAGTTCAGTTTAGTTGTGGATTGGAGTATTATCACTTCTTAATTGTGGCATGAAAAGCTATTGATTGAAGACTACCTTAAATAATACCAAGGTGATATAAAAAGAAGCTGGATTGTCATTTGGCCAATACTAGGGGCACATCTTGCTATGGGGGGGCTACTGCATTTTCTACCCTCGGCTTATATGCGAGTCAATCATTTTTTCCTGGTTTAGAAGGTAAAAGTTGGGTGGTCGGCTTATATGCAGGTCGGCTTGTATGCGAGTATATACGGTATGCAGAATTAAACTGGATCAATCAGATCCATTTCCAAGCTGCCTAAATGTGCTACAACTTGGAATTATTATCGTCTTTTTGATCATACCTATTTTAGCCAATACATTTGAAAAGAAATTCTGGCAGGGTCTGGTTCGTCCTGCTCCAGCTCTATTCTTAACCATGCTAGTGGCATTCTCAATACACTTGTAAACAAAGTTAAGAACACATCAAGCCAACCTACATGTTTTGTTGATTTTCTAAGTGAAAAGAAGAACCAATATCTGCAGGGAACAAACCTAAATATGTCGTGTTTATGCAAATTTTAACACAGTTACTATTTATTTGCTAAATTTAACAGATTTAAAAAAAATGTGAGAACTGGCATATGCATCGGGAACTGTGCTAAATCAGTACTTAGTAACACCCACTGTGGCAGAACTAACAGCCTCCAAATATAGTTGTATCCAGCTAGCAAGCTTTCAGTTCCTGATTTACTAATTATTCCCACTATTTTCGCCAGAACGCCTCAAGTTCAGAAACATAGGAAGTTTAAAAAAAGTATGGGAACTTTAAAAAAAGGTGAAATTCTGGTTTATAACATTACAGGACATTGCAGGTTTGGGAAAGGAATGCTTCTATTTAAAATCAGTAGAAACTGAAGGCAACATTTCTGATCTGAAAGATTGGAAAAGTCTATTTCATTCTTTAGTGAATATTCCCCAGTATGAAAGCAGAGATTTGAAAATAAACATAGCTTTCCCCATGAACAATACGCTTATTATTATTTTTTTTTTTATAAGAGATTTTTTATTGAAGATTTTAAACATACAAACATCTCCCAAAAAGGAGCATAGACAAACAAAAACAAAACATAAAAATTAACCATAGTGGGTTACATTCCAGAGTCAGTTAATTGACTAAAATTGACAGCTTCATGATTAATCAATGAATGAGTGCATATAAATCTGACATCAGTGCATAGTTGAGGAAAATACAAGTACATGTAGCATAGTAGGCAAAGTTTGATTCAAGGGACAACAAGCAGAGAACTCCTAGTATATAATAGATCTGAGTAGATTGGCGTTTATAGGGCGGTATCCTGGACTGAGACAGTGATATCTAGGTTGGGAATGGTTGTGTCTGAGGAGTCGACCCATTTAGACCAGATTTTGTCAAATTTACGGGGTTGATGTCTTGACTGATATGTTAATTTATAGAGGGGTAAAGCTTGATTTACCAGTCTCTTCCAGTCATGCAGGCTAGGCACCCTATTATGTTTCCATTGTAGAACCAGAGATTTTCTTACATAGTAAAACAGAATCTGAATAAGTGTGGCTTCTCTACGACTACATGGTATGTCTGTCAGTACACCTAGCATACAAGTTTTAAAATTAAAGACTTCTGGTAGGTCTAAGGTGTCTCGGAGAAAGTGGGCTACCAACTTCCAGTAGCTATTTACCTGCGGACAAAACCAGACACAGTGGAGGAAATCTGCCTGTCCCTGCCTGCATTTAAAGCAAAGGCCGTTGTGTAAGGGGCTCATTTTACTGAGGCGTGCTGGAGACACGTAGGCCTGGTGGAACCATTTCAGGTTAATTAGTTTGTCATGCGCAGCAATAACCGACTTATGGTAAGATTCTTCAAAAACCACCCAGTCCTCCTTGCTAAAATCAGTTCCTGTGCCCGACCATCGCATCCGGACAGATACAACTTTAGGTGTGTTACGGGATGTCAGTACAAAGTTATAGTACCTAGATATTTGCTTAGTTCTGTCCTTTTGTAGAAGTAGAGATTCCACTCCTGAGGGTACTAGATCGACATTGTATAGACCAGTCTGGGCACTTATTGCATGTCGGAGTTGAAAATACCTGAACTGGGCTTGTCTAGGTATGCCAAATTCCTCACGGAATTGTAAAAAATTCTTAAAAATACCATCGGAAAAAAGCTGGTGCAGGTATTTAATACCATACTTTGTCCAGAAGCAAGGGTCAGGCACACTGAGGAGTTCTGGGAGGTTCTGATTATGCCACAGAGGCGAGCTAGGAGAGATTGGGTCCAGGGGCTCGTTCAGAAGCTTACGAGTGGTCTTATAGATTTTAATTGTGTTCTGGATAAGTGAGGTACCCGCGCCCAAATTTGGAATAGAATATCTATAGATGGCTCCACACAGTGCTTCATAAGAGCTAGCTACGTCTGCCTCAAGTGCCAGCGAGGAGTCCTGTCTGTGGTCACTAATCCAATAACTGATAGGTATGAGTTGTGTTGCCAAATAGTATAGAAAAAAATTGGGTACCGCAAGGCCTCCCTGGGAGGTCGGCAGTTGCAAGGTAGATAGAGCAATTCTAGGGACGGAGTTTGACCATATAAAAGACACAACTATCGAGTCAATGTGTTTAAAGACCGCCCGTGGAATCACGTCTGGAGCCATCTGCAAAAGATATAAAAGTTTAGGGGCAACTATCATTTTAACAATGCATACTCTACCGCATAGATTAAGTGGCAAAGATATCCATTTTTTAAGTCGGGCCTCAATAGAATCCAGGGTTGGTTGCATGTTAGCTGCAAAGAAGGTATTTAAAGGGCGCTGCACCCAAATTCCCAGATATTTGAATTTATCAGTGATTTGTAGGTGGGATCTAGGAGTAATTATTTGGTGGTCAAAGGTGTCTAAGGGGAAAAGAGCTGACTTGGACCAGTTTATTGTCAAACCGGACATGGATCCGAATTTGTCATAAATGTCTAGCACGGCATCCAGGGACGACGCTTATTATTATTAGTTAATCATGCTGCTGAAACCGGTGCAGGCAACGATTTAGGGAATGCACAGATCTGCTAATTCTCTGATATGTTCAGCAATCCACACTTTCAAACAGTATGGTCTTATTTTGACCCCTTACTAGTTTACTTAATGCGATTGTGCTGAAGCGCTGGCTCCACTTTCCTGCTTCATACCGTCTGTATAGAATACTGGATACACCCGATTTTATTATCTACAACTGACCAAACACAAACATCTTATAGATACCTAGTCATGCAAAGCTATTAACTGCTGTAATTATCAGGCAGGGGAATTCTTGGCCTATTACTACTGAATTTCTCTACATCACATGATTAAGGACAATAGATATGATTAAGGATCTTATCGGTCCAAACATGTTAGCTATTGATAGCTATTGCTATTCCCCTTTGGATATGTCCAACAACTGTGACTCACTTGAGACAAGTGCGGATCAATCTTTATACAATCCTTGTCACATGATTCAGGATGAGAGTGAGTACAGTTTTGTGAGAAGCAAAGCTGTACATGCTCCTGTTCAAGGAGGGCCTGCAACAAATGAGGATTCATTTATCTGGATGATTCCCTCTTGCTGTGGCACTCCCCACTGCACTACATCCTTCTGACACTTCCTGCTTTACAGCTGGAAATTCCTCTGTGGAACAGGAAGTGTCAGTAGGATAAAGCTCAGTGTGGAGCACACAGCAAGAGGACTTCATTCAGATAAATTAACCCTCTCTGTGGTGGACCCCTCCACGGACATGAATGGGTACAGTTTTGTTTCATTCCTACACATGCTATACAAATGACCACAATACCTATATTGCTGGTAAATTAAAGTTCATATGTCTGTATATCCATACTTTTGTTATGTGTGTGTTCTAAAGAAACCTGACTAGCATGTCGCAACAACCTGGCTCCTGACCACTCAGAACAATGAAAGTGAAAATTGAATATAAACTGCTTTGCTTTCGGCAATTACCATTTCTATTTGGGTAATGAAGGGTGTCAGTGTACTTGTAAGTAACTTATCCTAATATTGTTCGGGGTGGTGGTGGTGGTGGGGAAGGGGGCGGGGGGGGGGGCGTCAGCTCTCACAATTTCACAAAAGTTTTAGGGGTTTCTATAGGTATTGACAGAGTGGATTTTAAATACTTTCACTGACATTTAAGTGTGCTTAAAATACATTTGTTACTTTAAAAAGTCTGGTAGACTTCTGCTGCAAAAATGACAACCCCCCCTCCCCCTCAAAAAAAAAACAAGTGGCTAACAACAAGAAAGAGATAAAGAAAAAAACCATACAAAATGTGAAAAAGGAAAATACAAACGAAGAAAGCACTTTTCAGAAAAGATGATGAAATTAAAGAAATCAAAATAGCATCCAATTCCACAATATAAAATAACACTTTCTAAGCATAATAATTGTAATGCAATAAAGAGGCAATTTTCATGCTGTACAGTAAATTGAATAAAGCGTGTGTTCATGTCTAACTTCAGGTGAGTTGCTGGAAAAAATGTGATCACTTTTATTAGATTCAACTAAAGGTATCTGAAATAGAAGGAGTTATGTTAAGAATAACAACTCTCTTTGTTAATCACCTCTTGCATGTCTAAATTCTTCATATCATTTAAACAACAGCAAAATAACAGCTAACACAAAGCAATTATTTGACTTAAGATCTATTTGTATTGATTAGCACAGGAAAAAAAAATAACTGTACACAATGCATTATAAGATCACTCTGAGCAGATATTGACGTGGACATAATTTTCTTTACAAAACCTTGCATATATTGACCTATTTGCATGCTTAATCCATGATGAGCACAGTTTATAAAGAGTATTGATTACTAATCTATAAGTCATACTGTAGTTAAGTATGTGTAACAATTTAAAAGCAGAGCATTATGTATTCACTGCACTAAAGTAAGTCTGTGTTAAAATCTACATAATTCAAATCATAGGTAAAAATGCATTCCAGGCAATCTTATCCTCATCTCTGCTATACTCTTTGAATACACAAAGCCACAAAGAGCCCTGATCAGTTTCTCTACATCTGGCATTCAATCTACAGACTGTATCCACATCCTGTATGCCCCACCAGGAATAACCCACCCTCTGCATTAAAGAAAAGGCAAGGAGTGTGGCAGCTTATTCACTGGCTTAAGGTGGCCATACATCAGGCAACTTGGTGGCTGATCAACCATATGATTCGATTATTATAATCAACATTGTGACCAATTTCGGGCCAAAATTGGTCACATGTATTGATTGGACATGCTGCAAGATGTAGAGCCGACATGCTCGATTGGGTGTGCGGCAGTAACGGCGGGCGATATCAGGACGAGCAAGCTGGATGTAAATAATGACTCTGCCACTGCCCTGAGAAAACTGTTTAGGGGGAAAACAATTAAGAATGCAAATATAATTAACGAACAGGACTTACTGTTAATTTTAGAGGCTGCTTTAAAAGTAATCTTACATCTTAAACGACAGATGAATGTTAAGGCAAAATCGGATAAAGACCTTTCTCATAAACTTTCCTTTAATAGATAAAAACTAATTATGCAGAATAGCTATGATCTAAAATGAGGCCAAAATAGTTAGCTGACATCCTGCTTTGACTCACCGTTTGACTTTTCACTGTCTGCAGGTTTCATCTGAATAGGATGATGCATCTGGAATAAAAGGAGTAAATAAAGGACATTAATTTCTAGTGGAACTTGTTTGATGGATGTATTTTTTAACGAAATGATCTAACTATAAATTGATATATATCATGCAACCATGATTGGCCAAGAGGTCATGTTTTCCCGCACTCTGTATATTCATACAGATGCCAAATATCCATGAGCTTTTGGTGCAAAAGAGTCAGAGCTGCAAGTGCAAATGATATCAGTACTAGATGAAGCATTTTATCAATATACGGAGCAGGAGTGACATGCTTGTATTTTAGAACCATGCTAAAATCAGTGATGATGAACATAGAAATGAATTATTTGTATGTAGAACAGAGGCGCCAGCAGGATAAAAGTCAATAAAAATTTTAAAAATTGCTTGGAGGAAGTGGTGGGCTTGCCTCCCAAAAGCAGACAGGAGATCCTGTCTTCATATAAATCAATACATTTATTATACGATACCCCAAAAACAGTGCAACGCGTTTTGCAGGCCCAGCCCGCTTCATCAGCCAATAAAAGTGGGGACAGAATTTTGTCAATAGCAGGTGTAGCGCCTCGGTCTAGATCGCTCGTTACTTTTTTCTTCTATTTAATTTCATTTCATATATCATTGATTTTACTATACGTATATTGGGCTCTCGGTTTTTTCTATTTTATAGAAATGAATTAGGATCTTTTTAAGTATTAGTACACTAGCTCTTTAGGGCTTTCTTGAATCACGCCCAAGCTCTAGACCTCAACCATAATCACTGATACTTGATAAACCCTTTTTGTAATCCTGGTCTAAATAAAAGTGATGTGAAACCCAACAGTTATTGAAGCCTATCTGTTATCCATCCCTTTACTTTTTGCTACTCATTACAGTTTCTTCAATGTAAAAATAAAAAGGCATAAAAGGTATATCTCTTCTTAAATTTAGGTAAATGGTTATATTTGCATACAAATCATTTTAAAGGGAACCTAAACTGAGAAGGATTTGGATTTTTCCTTTTAAAATAATACCAGTTGCCAAACTCTCCTGTGTCTATAATACTTTTTGCTACAGCCTCTCAACAAGCATGCAGATCAGATGCTCTGACTGAAGTCAGACTGGATTAGCTGCATGCTTGTTTCAGGTGTGTGATTCAGCCACTGCTGCAAGCAAAGAGATCAGCAGGGCTGACAAGCAACTGGTATTGTTCAAAAAGGAAACATCCATATCCCTCTCAGTTAAGGTTCCCTTTAAGTGTGACTTCAATATGTTGTGCTTTTACTAGAGCAAAGCAAAGCAAAAACTGGAAAATCATTTCAAAGAACAGTTATGTCATCTTCAAACAAAAGGTTATTAAAACATGTTCCCTTTCTTACATCTAAAAAGCAAGACTACAGTTTGTGGTGCATCACTTCTGGGCAGAGGAAGGATCCATGCAAATAAACATGCCTGGCTTACAAGGGAATATAGAAGTAACAGCCCCAGCAGATCTTCTAACCCTAGTTCATGCCTTCCTCACATTACAGCTGGAATATTGCAATGCTCTCTATATAGTCCTTCCAAATAAAGGCCTACACTGCTTGCAATTAGTGCAGGATGCCACTGCAAGACACTTCAGCCAACCCCACCATTGCCACATAACACCAATCCTTCACTCACTCCCCTGGCTACCAATAAAAAGAAGAATCTTTTTCAAGACTGGTCTATTAACCAAACTGAGTCCTAAGTGTCCAAACTGAAAAGCCACCTATTTAGTCTGGCATTCACAAACACTTGACTATATCCTCTGTAACCCAGTCTACCCAGACATATCTATGTAATTTCAGTCGTATGGGAGAAAAGCACTTTACAAATGTTTTTGTATTCTATATTGATTTGTATGGTTATGCCTTTTGTCCTTGAGTCGTCCATCATTGTTTTAATTTTTGAATATGTGGAAGTGATAACCTCTAATTTAAATTTTTTAAATCAAAAACTGCACCATTCCCTCATCGTTTCAATAATATTTAGTTCTCAGAAACCACCCTAAAAATCTATTCCTTAACCAAGTCAATGTAAATATAACTATAGCAACGCTTTTATTAACAGTAAAACATTGCAAAATGTGAAATTAATACATACACAAACAGAAAAAGAAGCAGTGGGAAAAAAAGTATCCTGGCTCTGAGTCCCATGTTACTTTTTCTTCTATTTAATTTCATTTCATATATCATTGATTTTACTATATGTATATTTTTAATAATACATACATTGAAAGGGCTGCAGCACACAACAGGAGGCTCTTGGTCAGCATTAATCCAAGCGCTTATGCTCATTGACTGGGCCAAAGTGTCCCAAATACACCGAGTCCTACTCTAACTGTGCAAAAATGCTAGTTCTTCCTGCAGCTTTCTAATGGGAACAATGCCAAACTGCAGCTTTCTAATGAGAACAATGCCAAAGTTGGAAAGTGAGGTGTCTTAAACTTCATTTTATTCCCATTTAGTTGACTCTTGGGCTTGTGGAATTATTCCCATTAGAAAGCAGAAGAAAGAACCTAGTATTTTTGCACAGTTAGAGTAGGACTCACCATAATCAGGACATTTGGATGCAGTTGATGAGCTTAAGCATTTGTACTAATGCTGTAAAGCGTGACCAAGATATGAAGGGCTGCAGCACATGACAGGAAAAAACAGTGACAGTGTTTTGTTTCCCTGTCGTGTGCTGCAGCCCTTTGTATTTATGTATTTTTCATGTGGGGATTGGGGATCTCCATTGCTGCATGCATACACTGCAGAAAATGTAGTTTATGCTGCTCACCCCCGGCATTGTGCATTACTTTTAATAATATACATTAGTAAATGTCTTTTTATTATTATGTTGACCTCAATGAGCAAAGTTAAAGATAGGAGCTACATTTTTAGAGTGGAAGTTTTGGTAACCTCCAGTTATCTTCTGTTTTAAGAAGATAATGCTATACTTTCAAAAGTCTCAACATTAACTATTTGCTAGATATATTTGCTCGTCCTCCTATTAACCTCCTTTGTGGTAACCGCGAGTCAGGCTCGGAGTAAAAGTAAAAAGTTGCTTGGTGTGGTATTCCCGGGCAGGTGAGTCTGTGCAGGGGCTGCTGCAGATCTCGCTGCAGTGTGTATTTTTCCTGCTTTTAGGGTCTAAAAGCACATGATAAAATTGCACCGCTTTTAGACCCTAAAATCGGGAAAGAATCATATCACCAGGGAGGTTTCAATTGCAACTCATTGGTCTGTTGGGTTGTAACTTCCATTGTTCATGTTTAATTTCCCTGCTAACACTGTGAAACTGTTTTTGTTATTCTTTCGGAAGCTTTTTCAGAAACTGAAGGTGTCCCCTGAGGCCTACTGACTACTCATTAGTAATTGGGTCTACTGTAACCATATCTGATCACTATTGCATTTTCTCAATGTAAGTTCTGGTAGCTTGATCCCACTTGTCCTCAACCCATCGCTCTTCATAGAGAAGCATGTGTTGTGCAGTGTTTGTACAGGAAAATTATTGTTTTGGACAACCATTATCAAAAATGTACTTTCAACTTGAAGCGTTATTTGGGCAAAATGCTGGGGTGCAGACCATCTTTGCAGAAAACAGCTGCAGATGAGTTTACTGTACTGCAGCTATATGCAAACATTTCCTAATGGGAACAAAATGAACAATACAATATATTGCCTGTTTAGTTCTAAGATTACTGAATTTCAGCAGACAAAGGGAATTAGTTCAGCACTTTGTACACTAAACAAGTTCAGATCAAGTTAGCAAAAAAGCAAAAAAGGATGCAGAGCTACAATACAGTGGAATATATAGTAGAAAATTACATTCTGCTTCATAAGTATAAACGATGCTTTAAATACAATCACAACAATTGTATATTTCCCATCAGCAATAGATTTCAACAGTGACTGTCATCCAACAAGAATATGAAAGCTTGTTTTCTTATTCTGTTCTTGACAAAATCATGTGAGCAGTCACTCTGTAAATAGGCTTGTGTTTCTCATACATAAACATGTTTGAGGTTTTATTTTGCCTCTCAGATGTATTCACTATTTTGCACCTGGGTGCTTCAAAATAGGGACATTTGTTCTGTGTATGTGTGCGCGCGCAACCACACACACACACACACACACACGCACGCACGCACACACACACACACACACACACACCTATCTTTCCTTCATCTTCTCTCTCCATGCACATCTCAATTATAGATTCTTTTTTTCCTCTCCAATCTTTAAATATTTTATAGCCTGTGAACTGTCATGCCTGCAGTCACAGAGGGTTAGCATCTGGCTGTGTTACATTATGTGATTCCTTGATGCTCTACAACCTATTCCACTCACATCAATTCCTTAATATGTTTTAGGCCAAAAGATAACCGTGTATCAAATAACAAGTATTTCAGGTAAAAATCCCTTGTGCTAAGAGAATTTATTAGAGACACACAATAAGAAAACCCAAAAAATCTGATTTTTTTAAAAAATAAATGTTTAGCAACATTTCAGTTTGTGTAAGTATATATGTTTGCCGAACAGAAGCATTGTTTAATTAAAACAGTAGTAACTTCAAAGATTCAGCACACTTTGAAGTCTAATACAGCTCTGATAAAAAGCTTAATGTTTTGTTTACTTACAAATGTGGACAAAATATGATAAAATGTGTGCATTATTTAGAAACTCATTGCTATTGCCAACAAATGTGGTAGTTACTTTGCAAAAATGTACCCAACCTCACTTGTTACAGTACATGCAGTGCGACAATCAAAATGTCCACCGTAAAATCTGTAGCAACCAATCAGATTCTGTCTTCTGACTTTAGCTGCTAGGAGTTAGCATTTAAATTTGACTTTGTTGCACTAAATGACTATATCTAGAAAAAATGATTGTCTTCCCTTATCAATGTAACATTTTTGCAACAAACCCTTTGGAAGTAAAATCACTGTTCTAAATTGATTAAAAGGAATCTTTAATCCAAAAGGGATCCTGAAGTGAGAGGAATATGGAGGCTGCCATCTTCGTTCTCTAATAAGCAAGGCCAGTTACCTGACTTCTGTGCTGATGCTCTGCCTGTAATACTCTACGTCACCGGCCCAGAATGAGTATGCTGATCAGATGATTTGACTCTGGTCTGACTCCACTGTCTGTGATTCCAACAACTAAAATTAAAGTCTCAACATGCCAGGCAACTGGCATTGTTTATCAGGGAACACAGACAACTAAAATCAAAGTCTCAACATGCCAGGCAACTGGCATTGTTTATCAGGGAACACAGACAACTAAAATCAAAGTCTCAACATGCCAGACAACTGGCATTGTTTATCTGGGAACACAGATGGCATCCATGTTCCTCTCCGTTCAAGGTCCCTCTAAGGGCTTGTGTACAAGAGCACTGAATTTTATCTCAGATATGAAGCATGTTTCAAATCTAAGTATATTAATTTCTGCATGCATTTATAGCACTATGTGGGGTTGTATAGAAAGGCCATTTCCTCCAGATGAGCTGTCATTTTAATTTGAATTTTAACGACAGTTTGTTTTGCATAATCAAACACATTTGAAAATGCAGTCAAAGGGTGTGTGTATGCAGTTTTGAGTTCAGTTAACTTTCTGATTTCACTTGATCACAAACTGACAAAAATGTATGTGTACCCCTGGAAAAAGCAAGGAGACTGCAGAAAACTGTAGTTGATCTGCCGTCTACCTACACTGAAACTAATGTTAAACCAAAACCCATCAGTTATACCCCTCAATGAAAAATGCTGAAAAAACCCTTGCAAAATAGAACTTGTGGATGGTGTGCAAGCAAATGCAAAACTATGCATCCAATTGCAAATTAACCTAAAAAAACCTGTCCACTCTTACTCATAAAAACAAAATATGTTCTAAAGTTTTGCATTTTGCATGCTGAAGACAGTCAAAGTAAAGCAAATAGTAAAACACTCTAGCTTTGATGACTAGTCACTAAATCTTCCTAAAGTGTTCTCCCATGTAAATGTGATAATGGTAAAACTGTTTCATTGAGTACATAGGATGAGAAAGAACAATCAAAAATGAAGGGCAACTAGCAAACTTTGTTGCCCTGATTTCTTTAACTTTTTCTCCCGAGTTTTCTCACTGGACATGTTTTCTTATCTTTGTAATATGATTTCAGAAAAACATGCTAAATGACAGCCTGGTTTGGCATTTGTATGCTTAGTATTGTCTTGAAAAACGGTAATAACATCTGTTAAAAATTGTAGGAAAAACTTACACACATCAGGGCCAATCCCCTGACTCTCTGTGATGCTCAATGATTTGGCACTGAACAAAGGCAGCTACCAATACACTTAGTAAGCTCAGTGAAGGTGTGATGGTCCAAAGAATTTACAAAAGTACTATAGGCCAACAAATCTTTTACAAATTGGATTCCTATAACTACGGTATACACATCTCTGCATATACCACTCAGCACTGGCTGTAATACAGGGAAGGCAGCAAGGGTTACCAGGAAATTTCGCAAACCTTCCCTTGCAAACTGCCTGTATAAAGTGAATGAGCACAATCAGGATTTAAGTGGACTTGTCGCGAAAATAAAATATTAAATAGAATTGCTTATTATTATTATTTTACAATATTCATTTATAAATTACTAGCTGATGGCCCGGTGTTGCCGGAATATGTATTTAGATAGCAGTAGGAGGCGCCCTTGTAGTAATGTTTGCACTTATGCGTATCTATAACAGTAAATGTATATGAAGTCGATCGCCTACCTTAAGAATGGACACTCCACTCGGTAGGATGAATTTGAACGATTCATGAATACTCTGGGCGCCAAGAGTATTCATCAATTGCTACAGCACTATATTGACCTGATGAAGCGGTTTGTTCCGCGAAACGCGTTGTCCTAGGTGCTTATTATCATTAAATCGTTCAAATTCATCCTACCGAGTGGAGTGTCCATTCTTAAGGTAGGCGATCGACTTCATATACATTTACTGTTATAGATACGCATAAGTGCAAACATTACTACAAGGGCGCCTCCTACTGCTATCTAACCTTGAGTTTAACATCCCACGCTGTGGGAGTGTTATTTTCTGCCACAACCCGTGGCAGGAACCTTTTTTTCGAAGGAGCTGCGACCACAAACCATAAAGACCGAGTGGAGACGGGCTTTCTCCACCTGCGTACACGAGTGGTTGCCTCTTCAAGCAACCTACACTTGTGAGTAGCTTTCTTTTTATATCTTGATCGTATCGCAAGGATAATACACTATAGGGGCTCCCGGTGTCTCTGTGGTTTTTTTCGTTTTTTTGTGTTACACAGTAGGAATATGTATTTGGCTGGTGTTGGCTGTGCCCACTTTTTCTAACCCTAACGCACAATTACTCAATGACCTAGTTTGTGAGCTTTGCCGTCTTTGGCATCAATAATTTTCATTAAAATGAAACAAATCTGATTGGCTGTGGCTCCAGCCCCTTTTCTGAATTTGAAACCCAGTCACCCAATGACCAACTGTGCCAGGTTTGAGGCTTGGGCCATTCACAGTGCAAGAATAGCAGCAATTAAATATTCCCCTTGAAAATCAATAGGTGAATTTTGATTGGCTTTAGTAGGCTCCACCCACTTTTCTGATTATTAATTCTAGTCACCCAGTTACCAACTGTGCATAGTTTGAGAGCCCTGCCATTAATAGTGTAAGAATGGCTGCAGTTTACCTTTTCCCAGGGAAATTTGTATTTGTCTCCGCCCACTTTTTGGTTATGGGCATAAAAAGTACTGTATATGTTATTCCAGGTAATGTACTATGTGTGTGCCAAATTGCATTCAAATCTGTTCAGCCATTGTTGTGTGATTGAGTAACAAACATCCAAACATTCAAACATCCAAACTTTCACATTTATAATATTAGCAAGATTTAGTCAGTGTTTACCTAAAATCCTCCCTCTGGGAGGTTGGGATACCTATCAAAATACAGCAATATGTAGATATAGAAAGTGTTTCTGATGATGAAACCACAACAATTACCATAAAAGTGGGCATCCAGAGTAATTTACTGCATTCTACTATTATGCCACTACAGTGCATCTTTAAGTTCACATTCATATTTGTTCTCATCTTTAGCAATAAATAATTTCATGGCTGATATAGGAAATGTGCGACTTAGTCACTGCTAGCTACAATATGCACAGTGCTAACACATAATTAATAGGTAATAGCAGAAATGTAAAAAATGGTAATGGTAGAAAAGAAGAAATCCTGTCATTTTACTATTATTATCTGTAATGCCAATTCTCAGGTGAAACCAGGTATGTAACAATCTACTTCTGAAAAAAGAGCTAAGAAAGGGTTTCAAGCTGCGTGGAATTCTGTCTGGGAATTGTGAGTCTGTCCGCAGTGATTACTTCATCGTTTCTGTCAGATTGCTCTAATTGGCTGTCAAATGACATTGCACAATTCCATTTGTGACTCCATCTTATCTGTGCTGCAACATCTGAGGTGGAAATGAAGGCAGACAAAGTAAAAATTAATAATTATGTCCTTACATAATACTCAAATGTCTCCACTCTACAGCTGACAATGGGAATGCTATGCTGCCTGTCACTGATCATTTGGAATACAGAAAGAAAAAAAAAAGAAAAAAAGGATAATACCAACCTCAAGCTTTCAAATGATAAAAGTCAATGGTATTTTCCCTTCATACGCTGTCACACAGTTGTAATCTGTGGGAGGGGAGTGATAGGAGTGAGGAGGGGGGGGGGGGTGTAACTGTGGGTAGGGTACACAATGGCATCACATAGGAGATATATTGGAGTTTAGATTAAATTAAGATTAGAGTTCCTAATTTCACCACAAGATGGAGACATAGGAATTATCGGATTGAATTACATCTAGGAATAACATATGCACTTTACTTGATCATTTTATATTATTTTTATATAATTTATATTAATGTAACCTAGCAATGGTATCAATATGGATTACTGTAAGTAATGATGTAAAACAGCAATGTCCGCCTGAGTATGGGCTTCTGCCTAACGACGGAATAGCAAGTACCGCAGTACAGCGGTATCTAATTTGTCGAAGCCCACATCTATGGGCTGGAAATCCAATCACAGCCTGGAGGAGGGGTCTATTAGCATAAAGGGACGTTGACGCGCTGGTGACGTCAGCCCTTGATGAGACCGATTGGTCGAAACGCGTAGGGCGGAGCCACGTCCAGCGAGTCTGACGTCACCATACCGGAATTGTACTGAGAGCTCGGAGAGGGAGTTTCAAGCGCCGCTTAAGCAGCTGGTTCGCCGCGGAGGGACGGGGAGTCGGGACGCCGCTCATCCATCTACTCAGGTGCCGGGCAGACCTTGCTGTTAAGGCTTTGATATGCTAGATTCCAAGAAAGCATTATGTGAGTGCGCATTGGTGCGCGGGCATTGTGGCTAAAACTTTTAAACAGGATTACACTATTGTGTTTTTATGTGTTTTATTGAGGATGTTTTACATTAAAGAAAAGATGAAGATTTAAGAAAGAAAGTGCCTTGTGGTATTTATACAAACGCTAGACCCACCTGTTGTTTGAAGTGGCAAAGATCCGGTGAGCAGATTCAGAGAAGGAGTGTGTGGGCACGTGTGTTGCACTTTGATCACTGAAACACGGGTGGTGTGAATATGGATAAACAGAGTCACGCTATGTGCTATTTTGTGTTGTTATAGGATTTGGAGAGCGCAGTCCAGCAATTGTATTGATATCACACAGTTGTATAGGTGAACTTAATGTTAAAGTACCATTTTAAAAAAAAGAAAAGAAAACCAAAACTTTCTAAAGTCCAACTCTGTTATGTCCACTGTGAAGGATGTGTGAATGCATTACACTTAGGGGTGTACCTTTAGGGAAGCATCCCCTGCAATCGCAGGAGGACCCAAATACTAACAGTGGGGGCGCTCCAAATACTAACCTTCCCTTTCTCTGATACAGGGGACGTTAGTTCAGATCAGGGGTTTTTGTGGCTACACTTGTTATGCGTGTGAAGATCACGATGGCCACACTTGTTTTATGACGCTTGTGAGATGGTCAGAAGGCTGTGAAGGGTTCCAAGGGGAGCCAAGGGAAGGGATGTGAGCATTGGTGGGGCCCCATGAACGTTTTACTGGGGAGGGAGGGGCTCATGAATTGTAGTTCTGTCACTGTTTAGCATGATATGTATAAGGAACACTATATAGATCTGTAGCATGTCCCTCCACCTATACAGCTGAACATAGTTCTATCACTATGCAAAGTAGTCAAATACTTGTGCTTCTAGCATTCCAAAAGGCAAGTAAATTACTTTGTGGCATTGCAGGAAGTGGTGGTTAGGAGAAAAACGTATTTTCCTTTCTTTGAGATAGACTTTAAGCTACTAAATATTGATTATTTTATTGGATACCGTGGTATTAAGATCTGTTACTCTTAACACTAGATGGGCCAGAACACTAAAACGTGTAGAAGTGCATTCTTGCATCACGCTGCAGCACAGAACATCTTGATATACATATCTTTACAATATCCTTTACCACAGCCCCATTTTAAGATATAATCCTATTTAATAGCAAGTACTGTATACTTTAACAGGCACAGTAGAGTTGTTGGCCACATCATCCATCTCAGCATACCATGTGAACCACACCTTCTTCAGAACGTTTCACAAACCTATTCTTAGATACCACTAACAGGTCATGTTCTCCAAATACTTAAGCACTTTCAAAGATGTAGTAATTATTCAGTTTAAAAACACTCTAATTAGGTCACATGTGAATCTATTAAGGCATCTAGAAAAGATGGCTTCCTGATGGTAAATGAGGAGTGGCTTAAGACGCACTATACAGCATACAGTAGCTTGACTAATGTTTCGGATCTAACCTTTGACTCACCTTTTTATTTCGGGAGGCTGAATTAAGCACACTTTATTATGTAACGTTTTGTGTTTAGTATTCATGACAAGTCTGCTTTGCGATTAAAGTCTGATTACTCTCTCTACAGTATCACATCAGATAATATAGTAGTAGTGTTTTGTTTGCCAAATGTAACATAGCAACCGTACAGCTCATGACTGTTAGAAGTGAGAAGAATCCAATTACTTTTTTTTGTATGTTGCTGTGTTAATTTTAGTCTTCTTTTTAAGACAAAACAGCAAATTATTCTGTCACTATGATAACAACAAGCAGGCACTTGAGAGGTGTGGTACTGTTGTGAGATAGCACCACCAAGTAAGATCTTGCAAATGAGGCATGCCGTCCCAGGTGTCATCTTATCTCCCACCTACTAATTAATGCTTAATTAAGTCATTTATAGCAGCCGGTTCATTAAATATGAAGAAGGCTCTGTGTTTGGCTTTGCTATTTCTTTGGACAGAGGTTGGATTTACTAGGCAGTTCGAAGGTCCCGTTATCAAGGTTGTAAGGAGGCAAAGTTCTATGAGTGAAGATAAATATGAACAAAACTTTAACTTTTAAAACTCCAGGCTGAAAGCTAAAAGCTCAAAAATGCTCATGTATTGACAAACCTACCTTTAATTCTGTCTAACCAATCCTATGATTTAGCTGAACACTGAATAACCAGGTTATTGCTTTCTGCTTTACTTCTTAGCTAGGAGCCACAATATAACAGCCATATTCCTTTCCCGATGATAGGTCAGGTCAGGAGACTACATAACCCATTCCTGAACTAAATATTACTGTTCATCATTAGTAATGATGTATGCTGTCGGGCTTATTCATTTATATTGCATTTGTGGTTGCACAATCCCTCCACTTATAAAGGGTGTCTATCATTTTGTTTGTGTCTGACTTGCAATTTCCTGTTACTGTTAACATAAAAAAAAAAAAAGATAATTAAAACTCACAATGAAGTGTGTATACAAATGTAGTCATACAGGATATCCAGTTTAAGAGGAAGGAGTAAGGGGGAGGGGGGGGGGGGTGTCCTTCATTTTGAGTCTGAATTTCAAGTTAACATTACAGTTTAAAAATAAAGAAATACATAAAGTACACAACATAGTAGGCATGCAATTGTAGTCCCATAGGCCATTCAATTACAAAGGAGATCTATAATTTCTTTTGTGTCTCAACTTGCATAATGAAAACACAAATGCTGGATGATTCAACTGGATTGTACAGCAACTTTGCTATAATTTCCTCTTGTCTGCACTGAATGGCATGAATTTTGCTTTTGCTTAGCATGTGATTATCTTCTCATTTTAATCTAGATGTGCACCTCTACATTTAATGTCAAACTACTTCTCTAAAATGCAATCTCTGTGAGGCCTACTGTTGCTTTTCAATTGCTCTCAAGAGAACATGGTTATTATACAAAGTCCAGCTGTTTTCTCATCATTCATCATCATCCACAACCTCTGTACACTTGAACTTTAGCAATGGAAGCCCATTCCAATCCTTCTCTGTAATTAGATACACCATGTTTTGAATGTCCAAGCAATTATTTTTCCTCATAACTTCTCGAGTAAGAGACATTGTTCTATTAAAGTATGAATGAAGAGGAGCCAGAAGTTATTCTTGACTTATTAAGTCTAAGGGCACTTGACCTGCTACAGCAATTCAGAGAGCAGTTACATTAATCTCTTGGTTCATCTGTGATCTGACTCGCAATATTAGTGCATGAAACAAACTATAGAACACCAGGATATATTGTAAAGCAACTGATCCATTCATGCTTATATGATTTATCCATGCAGTATAGTCAAATTATATTAGTGGAAGATAAATTGTCACACATATGTCACAAACAAAACCTATACCTAACATTTACTGACTACATATACAGAACTTTTTAGGCCAAGTTCACAGTAGAATGTTGCGGTATTGCATTATAAAGTCTTATAACGCAACATACCGCAATGCAATTAAAAGTCTATGTGATGTGCACAGTGCAATGTAAGCATTGCATTGTAATGTGTAGCGTTATGGAAATGCACCGCTGCAGTTTGTTACCTCTACGCACACATTGCCAGGTACAGGAAAGCATACTTTTCATTGCCTGTATGCTTTACTGTACCACCCGTATGCAACGGTAACGCATCGTTAATCTGCGTTACCACTTTTTGTTGCGTTGCATTGTAATTATGCGATGAAACGTTACAATGCAATGTCCTACTGTGAACCTAGCCTTTTTTTTTCATAAATTGTATATTAGTATTTAGATATAGGATAGATAGATATAGATATTTGCTCTAGGTTGTTGAATTTTCTTATATGTACACCACATTGTTGAACCTCCTTGTAATACATACATATACATAATATTAGGTTAAGAGGCCTATCATTTTTAGGCTGTGTTTACTAAAATGTAGACCACAGATACCAGGCTAGAAAATTTAGTGCCTTACAGTTTCACAAAAATGTAGCGACCATTCAACTTTCATATGTTTAACTCATTGGATACATACATTATTTATAAGATGAAGCAATTGTTTTGCTAACAAAGTTGAATGTATGCGAAACTGAACCATTCGTTTGTCAATTAATTGCATAATTTTGAATTAAATTGGAATTTGTTATTGAATGGGAAACCCTGAAAGGTTTGATGAGATATGAAAACAATCGTATTTTAGGCAATCTAAAGTTTGCTTTAGATTGTTTCTTCTGATAAATTAAAAATCAATCATTGATGACTATTGCACTAAAGTTTATTTCTGGCTCTAGAAACATCTTTTAAATAATGATTTTTATAAATCATTAATTTTATAAATCGATGTAAAAACAAGTCTATTACACTGTTAGTACAATGAGACACAAACTCCATTTGAAGTGATTACATTCTCTAGTCATTGCTTCAGCTCCCCAATGCCTCAGAGTACTCATGTTTACATGCTGTCCCTCTTCTCCTTCTTTGTTGTACTACAAAGAGTGAGAAGAAAAGTGATGTTCAGGAGATGCTCAACATGTCTACAGGCAATAGGGTGTATGTATGAAACTATGAAAAAGTTTATGTGTGCAGACAGTGTACATAAAGTTTAGTTTGAGCTACATAAAGTATGAAACGTGAATTATCTAAATAGCATAACTCATGTTTTGCAAATAACATATCCACTGCTTGTGTCATGTACATTATTAGCTAACTTGTTCAGTGTTAGTTAGCTACTGATGCATGTTACACAAGCAAATACACGTTATGATATTTACATAATGGGCGTTATGTAGTTTGAGTAACTCCTGCTAAACTTATGTGTGCTGTTTTCCCACATAACATTTTAAGTCCTTTTATCTTTTCAAAAGCAGTCCATGAAAAAAGGGCCCATAAAAAACTGCTAGCAGGCTTGTTGACTAATCCACAAGCTGTCAGACTTCTAATACCTTTTTTTTTCTTTTTAACGTGTTCCCTGTGAGAAAATTTGTTTATTTTTTATTTATTTATTGTATTTATAAAGTGCCAACATATTACCCAGCGCTGGACATTAGTTTAGGTTACAGACAATATTTAGGGGTTACATACACATAACGAGGAGGACCCTGCCCGAAGGCTTACAATCTATAGGACAAATTTATATTTGATATGTATGCATACACATACATTTTAATTTCTTTCATGATCATGTTAATTTAAGTAGAAAGTCCTTCTCACTGAGGAATTAAATACAGATGTACCCATTGGTGAACTCCAATGACCAAGGGATCAAAGGGCATGCAATAAAGCAGTGCAAAGACCATAAGAAGTAACCAGTGGGATTTAACTTTCCTGGTCATGTCTTAGCAAACCTGAATTCTAGGTGTACATAAAAATGTATGGTCAGTGCCTTCATCTTCTGAACATCAGATTAATAACTGCATACACATTTCAGTGAATATCCACTTTTGAATACTGAAATTGCAATCAGCTGGTAGTACATGTTTGGCATCTCTTAATTCCAACCTACCTTAACCTACTCTACATTGATTATGTTTGCTCTTTTCCTGCATCACCTTAATACAGTATGCCTTCTGTTACAATTACTTCTATCTACAAATGTAGGACCTTCAGACATGGACCTATGTGTCCACTGGAATAATGTTGGAGCTTTGTTCTGAATTTCCTGTCTGATGCAGATAAGCTTCTTTTATGTTCTATCTAGTATGGGTGTGTCCATTCTGATCTTGCTTTATCCATCTTTATGCAACCAGATCTTTTTTGTGATCTGGTCAGCAGTACTCAGACTTTAGTACTCTGGTACCATATGCTTGTGCTGGCCCTGACACCCTAGTCAATTGTCACATGAACATTTTTCTGGCCTCACTCCCTGTTGATATGGAAGGATCATATATGCTAAATCATATGTAGAGGCTTCTGAGATGAGAAAAAGATGGTGTGGGGGTAGAACTCCCCGGTTCAGAACTGTGAGAAGGTAATCAATGGCAATCCATAAAAACAAGCTCAACAGATTGCTGTTGCTCACTAGGAGCTTTGGGTTGGCTGCACATGTGTATCACTACTGCCAGTGCTGACAGTAAATAATTAGACTGGGTGATGGTCATAATATGTCTGTGCATAGCTTAAGCTCATTAATTTAATATTATAAGTAAACATGTGCTGTTATTTAAAAATATGTGTTACATTTCAGCATTTACAGTCATCAAAAGAATTATTGATACAGTATTGCCTATTTTAACTGCATTACATGACCACTGAGCAGTAGGCTTGCTTAGCATTTTGAAATTATTCATCTATAATTGGCACCTTTCTTTGATATGCAGGGAAAGCATTTGGATGAAAAGGCAAGCACAAAGGCAATGCCACGGGGTGTGAAGCTTTTCACCAGTCATCAGTCAGCATTAATTCCAGTTAAAATACAGATTTTCCTAATCACAGTGACACCTTCCTAATTAGAGATGATAAAGACTATACTCTCCAATGTTACCTTAAATATCACTAAAAATATCAGGTCAAATATTTATCAGAATATATTAGGTAAATAGTTTTAAAACATAAATGGCAAACTTTGTTTCCCATTTATATATACCTGAATTGTTCAAAAAAGAATCAAATGGGAAATCTTATCTGTCTTTATTTAAGTTCCGTACACATGCTCAATCCCTGTCGTTAGAAAAGGGATCTCTAAAAGTTTGCAACAAACAACTTCGGAGCATGGTTGAAATCACAGATGTCAGAATGAAGGTCCCCCAATTGGATCGTTAGTGGAAGTGCAAAAATTAAGATTGAAAGTGCATAGTTAGCCACACTCGAGCAGTATAAATAGAGCGTTATTTTAATCGTTCAATATGACTGAATAACACTAATTATCGTCCTATCCGATCTACATGTACAATAATCTCTGTCTTTTACAATCGTGGAACACATCTTTTGAACTATTTATTTCATTACGGGCGACAACGGTTAAGTGTGTATTGAGCTTTAGAGTACATGTGCACAACTTGAAGAATAAAATCACAAATGAGGCCAGATGCAATTTTCAGACTTGCCAGTGTTAAACACTTGGGATAATAATCAGATGACAATAATATTGCCTGATCCAATTGCATTTAACCCTACGCATGGTGTTAAAAAGCTTGCTTGGGCGCCGAGTGAGTTTTTCACACCCTGTCTTATTGCACTTTGCATGCTGCCACGAAGTGATGCTTCCCGTTAGACATGAGCATTAGCTTTGACCTGCAAAAAGCAGGTCTAAGCACATGAACACACGTCTTACGCTGCCAATTCCATGTTGGTCCGTCCATGCAGCGCCGATCTACCCCACAGCTCAGCCAGGCACCCCCACAGCTGACCAACTCACCCAGCAGCGGTGCCGAACATCTGATGCAACTCTCATTGCTGTATCAAGCCTGAATGCAATAATATCTGGGCCCCGACAAAGCATCTTTAAGGGCCCATTCTTGCTGGGGCGATTAGTAGGCGATTCCCCCTAATAACCAAATCACCAGCAAGTGATTACGCTTTTTAAAGCACTAGCGTGATACCAACCAAATGGCAGTGACCCCACTGCTATGATTGCCACCGATCGCGGGCGATTCGTGATTAGCGGCAATCGCAAAGCATGGTGCATGGAGCATTTTTCTGTGATTCCAGAACAATCCTGATACAGTGCTTAAAAAGTGCTAATCACGATTGCAAAAAAATCACGAGTGTACAGTGTTTTTACTACTCGCGGTAAAATCACCCACGCAAAACGGTTTGCGACTTAAGCTCTCACTGGGGCTCCCCATTGGTTCACTGTCTGGACCAAAGAGGATTACAAAAACCTTGTAGCCTTGTTAATGCTCATTTTACTGTGACAGATACTGAGATGTCTTGGCTATCGATGAAGCACCCATCAGTATGAGAACTGTGGATAAAAAGCAGGAGAGGAGGTCTGTAGAATCTAATAATCTATACACCAGAATGATTTCAGTTCCATAGTAATATTGTTACAAGACTCATGAATCCAGCTGTATTACACAGTTATATACAGTACTATGACTCACTCATCTCATTATTGTATAGTGACAATGGGTTACTGCATCCATCTATAATTAGCAACGGGGTCAATTTGCAAGAAAATGTAAGATACTTGAAATTATAATGGCTTTTTTTCCTTCTGTACCACCACAAAATTGCTTCTATTCAAACATAACTACCCAAACCATACCATATTCCTTCCTAATTTCCAGCCACTTCTCAAATGCCTGTCAGTTATTTTATAAACAATTCGCAGGTAGAGATAAAACAACTGCTTATTGAATTTAAAGCAGCTCTGGGATGCTGCAGAAGGGGAAAATGACTATAATTTTAAATATCTAACATTGTTTGTGAATTGAGGCCAGAAAGCCTTGCCATTATTGCATTTATGTCTTCCTATAGTACACTACCCTCCTCTTATCTTATCTAATAGTATAGATGTTTTCTTCTCTATATTTATATTGTTCAGCCAGTGGAAACACTAATTCTTCTTAATAGATATACTGTGACTGTATCATACCGCTGTAGTATACCAGAGAGCAACCAAACTCAAAGCTATAAATGCAAATAAAAATCACACTGATAAGAGAATATAAATGTTTAAAGAAACCAAGTGGTGGTTTAAATACCATTTTTGCTTTAACAGGCTTTTCAGGACTTCAGCTAATAGGCAGTGTAAACAGATGTGACTTAGTAATAATAATAATAATAGTATTTTTATAGCGTTTTTCTCCCTGGAGACCTTTTTTTAAAGCTGCCTACAGATGGCGCCTCTCGCGTGGAATGTGGAAGTTAGTTCCATAGAGTAAGGGCTGCATGGGAAAAGGCCTGTGCACCAAACATTTTTAAGTGGATCCTTGGAACGACCAAATTCGTCTTAATTGCAGAGCATTTAGTTCCAAAAGATCCACTATGGTACTAGGGTCCCACGTGGTTTAGAGCCTTAAATGTCGGCAGGCAGATTTTAAAATACATGCTCCATTCTACTGGTGACCAGTGAAGAGTTTGCAGTACTGGGGAGATGTGTGAGCCATGGGGGGGCAATGGCTTGGAGTCTGGCAGCTGCATTCTGTACTAGTTGTAAGGGGTGCAGAACCTTATCCATAGAACTTAGGAAGGTGACAAGCGTTTCCCAAATTACTGTACAAAGGTTATAGTGGTTGTAGCAAAGGGCAGTTGGAACATGATGGTGATAAAGCCAGTGGCAAGGTTGAAGTATGTAAATAGCACATGGACACGTCCCTTGTTTCCTGCTTATTATGTGTTTATGAAGTCTAAAAATGGTCGGAACCTTTTGTCAGTCATTATACTTGCCTAGCCTGATCTACAGCCAGATGCAGACATAAAGTTCGCAACATGCTTGATTTTTCACCACACTTTTTAAAGAGGAAGTACGTGAAACAGTGGGGTGTAGAACTGTCTGAATGGGTGTAGAAATGCATGTAAGCACAACTATAACACAGATTGCTAAATTAGAAAATACAGTGCCAAAAGTAATACTTACAATTCACACTTGATGTGTGTGCTTTCAGAATTTACCAGCTTCAATTTGGGGTTTAATTTGGCTTTAATGAGACCAAAGCTTTAAATAGAGTAGCTTGTGTGTTGCAGAGTTCGTGGGGAAGAATGAGATCAGTTTGATCAAGTAATAGATTTGCTGTTATCAGTTCCTGAATTAGCCAACACAGAAAACACAAGCGACATGACTGAGAACAGCAAATCAAAGCCTTACAAATGTATCGCCTAATCAAACTGATCACATGCTTTACCATGACTTCTGCAAGCAACATTACTTTTAAGCAAGGCATTCACATTGAGATGCTAGCAATACATACACCAAGTTAAACATTGATGTATTGCGGTAGTTGTATTGCTAGATCCAGAAATGATGTAGAGATAAGATGGCAGTAAGACAACAGCTTGTGGAGATAGAGGAAAATAGTGTACAACTGGCAGAAATGTACTGTGAAATAGAAGAAAAGTGAAGGTATCAGTAATGCCAATTTAAAATTAATAGGCTGCCATTCTGAAGAAGGCAAATCTATTCTGGCACAGTGATATTTGCAGCATTTCATTTCACACATTTAAAAATAAGCATCTGGGCTATCAGTGTGGTAAAATGCATTAAAAATGTCTATCGATTTCTTGTAAATAGAAACACATTTATCGCTTATCTCCAATAAGAAATCATTTTACCTTTATTATAGTCAGAATGAACTGGGGTCAAAGTTAAAAAACAATGACCTTTGCAATAGAACAGGTTTTGCACACATTTCTTAACAAGGACAAACATGGGTGAACCTGTGGCTGTTCAAATGAATGCATGTTAAGAGACATTAGGTCACTGTTCACTGATCTGACCAGGATTAGCTCTAAGCAAGTACACTGTTTTTTAACAATAAATACTGACTTCCACAATGTGCGGAGATTTTTTAACAAGCAACGTCTTATTTTCGCTTCATGGTTTTGTGTATAGAGCCTTAGATTCCACCATGTAACAAAGTGATTGCATAAAAAATGGGTAAAATGTTCTCAATAGTTTTGTAGCAATAAAAGCACTATAAAGTTAAACTTGCTACCCATTTCATTTGGTAGCAATCTCACACACAATGTACTAATATTTGCTAGTCAGTTTTATTTTAAGTTTTTGTTCTTTATTTAGATTTAAAATTATGCCACTGGTAATCAAAATGATAATGTTTTCTTGTATAATAAGATATGCCTGTTGCAATAAAGCGACCTTAAACTACAGTATAAAATATGAGGCACTATGAAAGGTCAGACAGCAGCAGAATAAGACCAAATCCCTATCACTTACCTATTTTAATGCTCTGCAGTATCACTATGAGTCCTAATTCCCCTATCTTAATTGTAAACCCTGAGGGTGTGGAATTAGCATATGCAGACACTATCCCACATGACCATACTTACTTATAATGTGCCTGCAACTCTAGGGAGACGGGGCCTGTGTTACACGACTAGTAAGCTTTGTGACAGGCCAAATTCCTGGCTCCAGCAGAAAATACTTAAAAAAGGCAAGTACACAAAAAACAGCCTATTCCAGTGCCAACACCATACACAACTTTTATTTTACCTTTGGAAGATGTTGTTAAGATTTATAGACATTTTGGATTGGAACACACAATGCGTTTTTTTTCGGTCGATTTTCCACCCAATCGATTTCCGATTTGATTTTCCAATCGATTTCTAATTTGATTCTGTTATGTTTTCTTATCTATTTCCATTCACTTCTATGAGAAATCGATCAGAAAAATGATCGAAAATAAGATCGGACATGTCAGAAATTATCTATCGAACCATCTAGCTAACATAAAAATTTGTATAGTGTGTACCTAGCATAAGTCAGTGTCACTGGACAGAAATATACTCCTTTTTTTTTTCTGTCACTTTCTGTCTAGCAGAAGAGTGACCATGTTAAGCCTAGTACACACGATGCAATTTTCTGTCAGATCGACGGGTAATCTAATAGGAAGTTGCATTGTGTGTACTAGGCATTGTTAGCAATTATAGTAGTGATGAAAACATTTTGTTACAAAGAGGTCAGAGGCAGAACTTGTATGTTGTATGTATGTTTTTTTACAGCTGTTACTCTCTTCCTGACCTTGAGACATCATGAGGTCATATTTTTAGTTTGAGTTTTTAGAAGGCATGATTTACTAAGGTTACCTACAGGCATTTCCAATTATAGTCAATGGTAATAACTAGTCTTACAAAGTGTTTTTTAAAAGGCATGTTTAATTGTTCTAATAGCATTATGTAGTATGGACTAACACACTACCCATAAAGTATTATAAGATGTATCTAAAATCGTACCAATTTTGAAAACCTGCAGCAGCCACATCCTTAAAGTAAACCAGAGTTTGTGAATAGTAAAGATTTTTTACTTACCCAGGGCTTCCTCCAGCCCCATAAGCCCGTGTGAGTCCCTCGCCGTCCTCCTGCGGTCTGCCGTTCAGCCGCAATCAGCCCCAGTAACTGGCTCAGTCATGTCAGTCCGGGTCTACTGCGCATGTGCAGAAGCCCCAGACTGGACCCAACAGACTGCGGGAGGACGGCGAGGGACTCAGGTGCTTATGGGGCTGGAGGAAGCCCCGGGTAAGTATCAAATCTTTAATAGTCACAATCCCTGGTACACTTTAAATCAGCTTCTTTATTCACTAGGTGGATTCAAGCATGGATAGGGATAAAAGATCCCCCTCTAAATAGTGTTTAATGGAGCTCCCATATGTTCTATGAGGGGGTGACATTATTCATTGTGAATATATATATATATTTAAGATGGTGGAGTGTGATTGTGGGATCTTGTCTAGGGTTTGGTACAATTATGCACAGTGGGTCTATAAAACCCTATGTTTGGGCAAAGCAAAAGCCAACCATTTGAATAGTTAATTGATTGAAAAAATGAAATTAGCACTCTGAGAGGGAGGCAGCTTGGATTTATTTGAAAAAGTTCTTACTTGTGACCAGGTTTTCATAGCTGCAATTACTCAACTGCTTATTTACTAACCTTTCAGCAAACCTTGCTATGGTGTCATTTAAGGCTGCAACTCTTATGACTTAATACATGTTAACAAATACAAGCCAGCTAGGTAGGATCACATATGATCTCCAGTAATCTAATGCCTAGTACACACCATACAATTTTCTGTTAGATTTTCCTGCCAGATAGATAATTTCCAACATGTTGGAAATTATCTATCTAACCATCTATTGGCCTAGCAGTTAAGCATTGTTCTACTCTCAGCAGGAGATAACCAGAAGAGAATGAACCAGAGATAATGACCAGTCTCTACCAGTACTTTACAGAAAATAATCTAATTACAGAAAATCTTACAGAAAATCTTACAGAAAATTGTATGATGTGTACTAGGCATTAGATTATTCCCTGGAGGTGCCGCCTAAGCAGCTGAGTCCCCGAGCTAACAAGGTTTGTCTAAAAAGGTTGTAATGGTTGTGTCCCACTGCTCCTCCTAAAAGGCTTACTTTAGTGATACAATGGCCAGGAAAAGTGTGATTATTCTGAAATGAGGTTAGCCAATGAACTGCTACAAGCCATTTCTTTTGGTAATTAGTGTGATCCCATTCAGAGATTTCTAATCAGATGAAAAGCTCTGTATGCAATAATTAGCACTTATTCACTCATTATTCCTCGAGTTTCCTTTCTAATATATTGTAAGGTATGAAATCCGTATGTGAGGCACACATTGTATGTTTTTAATAGATTAAACAATAGATTTGATAGGAAAAATAGAGTCTAAGAAGAGTCTTTTAAAACAGGAAGCCCCCTTGATCAAGGTTTGGTCAGTTTATTGATTGAACATTGATTGGTAAAGTTCTGTATGAGATCAAGAGGGCAGGAAAATGGCACTGGGGGTACTTAGGCCATGGACAAAAGTGGCACGGCAAGGAGACTCAATAACTTTTTACAACAGCGAACAGTACAAAGCTGGCAGCTGTGCCGGGGAGAGGTTTCCAGACACTGTGTGTCCCCTTATTGCACCTGGCTTTCCCTCAGTGCTGCTCTTACAGCCCCTGTGCTGTACACATCCAGGTCACTCTTGGCCATGGCTGCTCTGCACAGCCATTTGGGAGATAAACCAATGAGGGCATGTGGAGTGGACAGCACATGCATACCACCCCTTGTGTGTTGCACAAGAATGGGGAACTTTAAAATAAAAACTTTTCTCATACATGTTTTCCTAGGAGATCATTTTCCATTCTCTGTAACTTTTCATCACTCTGCAATTGAAAAAGTACAAAGAAAGGTGAAAAAGTAACGTCAATATTATTCTGAGTATTATTTGCATGTTGGTTTAAAGCAGCGAGGACAGCCATACTATCCCAGGATTAAAACCTGGGATAGTATGGTAAGGCTTCCACATGTTTGCACACATGATCAATACAGTATCTGTCATACTAATGGTGATTAGAGGTAACTATTTTTGCAGACTTGCTGAGAGTGACCCAGAGAGCTCGTTTTTAGGTAACACGTGATACATTTTTTCTTCAGTTTCTCTTTGGCATTGCTGTTTACTTATAAAAAAAAAAGTATGTACAGATTGATTTTTTAAAATTATTTTTTTTCAATATGCTCGCTACCCAACACGCCAAAATATGTTACATACTAACGATAACCTCAGAAATACCAGGCACAATAATAATGAAGCTAAGAAGCAGTGACAAGGAAGTTGATATGAAAGTACAGAAGCTGTTAAATAAAATGCAAAACGGAAGGGGGTGGGGAGAGAGAGAGGGAGAGAGATAGAGAGGGAGTACTGTTCAAAAGAAAAGAAAATAATACCCCATCAAAACGGCAGCCAGAAACAGATGAATTGATTTGATCAGTTTGTAATTTGTATTAGCCTTGGCTTAGATCAAGGTGAACTCTGTTTTGTCCATGTACACAAAAGGCAGACAGTTGTAAATATCACACAAAAGTAGAAATTCAAAGCCTCTAGAATAAAGGTTCTACAATACCTCAACAAACACAAATTCTGTAAAATGTTCAGGTTTTCTTTAGTTAATAATATTATGCCAGAAGAAACTGATATTATAAAAATACCTGTTTGTATGGTTTCAATGGAAGTTTACTTATTGTCACTATTATTGGCTATGCTAGCAATTTAGCATTTGCTCACAGATGATGATCACTGTGATTCATATGTGTAATTATACCAATTTCAGCAAGTTGTAGTCTGCATTAACAATGGCAAAAAATAAAATAAAAAATGTTACGTTCCAGGCCCAGCAGCCCAGAAAGATGTCACTAATGTCAACACATGATATGCTGCACAGCTAAGCCAGCAGCATTGTAGTACACTGCTAATTTGCTGTTGATAAGCATGGTCTTGCCTTCCTCTCCATGCTGTAACTCTGTAACTTCTGAGCTGACTGTCATCATTCCTGCATCTTTTTTGGGACATACCAAATAAATATGTTTTGCAGTTGTAATATATCAGCTTAGACACCTACTCTTTATGCTTGCTTGGACCTGCTACATGCCAGCTAACCTGACCTAAAGATCAAGACGAATGGGGGGTCTGTGCAGGAACAGTATTTAGCTAAACATTGCATTATGCAGGGTGCCATGATGCTATTTTAAGCAACATTCAGCGGGAAATATATTGATATAACCGTACACACTTTACTTATCTGTTTCTGGAATGTCAAGCTGAGCTTTGGAATCACAGATTTAGTGGAATGAATTTTTAGATCAATTTAAGTATATCTGGCACCATATGGATTTTTAGTCAGGGAAATATGAAATCCAGTACCACTTATGAATAATTCATATACAACAGAGGAAGTCTTCAGGTGGCATGCCCAGTATTTTGGAATTAATCCCATGAATGGCAGGGAAAGGGAACCTGTACTGAGTAAAATTATTTAAAATAAACACATGAGGTAACTTCAAATGAACATTAAATAGTTCCTCTCAGAAGCTCACCATTTTCTTCTGACAATGATCCCTTCCAGTTCTGACAACATTTTGTCAGAACTGAAATATTTCGGTTGCTGCCAATTATATATCAGCTGCTGTCAGTTATAGCTGAGTGGACAACTAAAGTGCCTGGTAATGTCCATGTTTCCCTATGGCTCAACTGGGTGATGTTACAGTTTAACAGTGTGCTGACCAGAAAGCTGTTATGGGGTAATGGCCATTTTCAAAATGGAGGACGGAGAATTCCCTTGATCACAGTGGACAAACAGGATGTGGGAGAGGAGAGAGAGATTGAGGAGTAGACTACACAGGAGGTAAGTGTGACTTGTGTATGTTTATTGTGACTTTTAATTTTCAGTTCAGGTTTTCTTTAAAAACTGCAGTGACATCAGATTACAAGACAAGGGAGACTAATAACAGATTTAGCTAAGCTAACATACAGAACTCTGTCCACTGGTCTGAATGCTAAAAAGATTGTCTCTATGTGCCTAAACAATACTGTGGTTTGTTATTCAAAACTCATCATGCTTGCAGCCCTGCTCTCATATTTGTAAAATATAATTTTAACAAAGCCAAAATATTGTGAAAAAACTCAAACTATATTGACTTATATGTTTTAAAATTATGACACTATATACTGCAAGTTCTCTAACTTCTCAACAAATTCAAACCATTCTGAGGACATCCCTACACTAATTGAAAAATGAAAGTGATTATGGCACCCACTTTTCTACTTGCTACCAGATATTGTGGTGGACTTTCACCACATAGGTCCCCCTTTCTCACCTAGCTATTACAACATACATATGACCTGGGTGCCCATTTTTGAACTTGGTTGATTGAGCACTGGGTAAAAGCAGTGAAAAATTCTGCAGGTATCTGGTTTTAGGGTTTTTGCAAAACACACAAACCTTACACAATCCCTACATATAACCTAACTCCCTTACCTTTCCCAGACTGAGCCTCAGTCTAACCCCCATGCTTGAAATGTGATGAACTCAAACCTATCTATGTTGGTACTTTCCCAATGACCTTAATCTTATTCTAACATGCAAACCAAAGTGCTTTTCTACCTGTTGCCTACATATAGGAATGGAAACTGCTGCTATGTGCAGTGTTTGGTGCCTGCCTCAAGTGCCCAAATGAGATTTTTTAGATGGGTTAAAAGGCAGTTTTGAGTGTGCATTTAAAGTCCATCACCGGTAAACCTTTTATATTGATTCTAGGTATTGTAGAATGAGGTTAGTGTACCAAAATAAAATCCAAGAAGAAACACAGCCTTCTTTCCACAATAAGATGTATGTTGGGGTTTGGGTTTTAGGTATGGAATGAATACTTACCATGAATTTTCAGTGGATAAAAGGAATGTAATGTTAACCCTGATTAGTTTTACCAATTTTTGTTTAGTTTAGTTTAAATTGGGTTTTCCGATTTCAGTTCAAATATACAGAAACCTTTCAATTGAAGAAAAAGGTTTAGCCTTGGTATTGTTCCTCGAATACTCTAGTCCTGCCACTGTACTATTAATGCTGTTTTCTATGGAGGTACCAGAACACTTGACACTTCCTGTCTAAGAAAACAGCCATAACAGCAAGTGTCTCAGAAATATTACCAAAAATTATATAACTTGTAATTACAATGATTAAACAATCTGTTTAACATATATGTAGATTGTTTGTTGGCTATTCTAAAAGCCGGTTTTAATATTGTATTATCCTATACAGAGTATAGAGCATACTTTAAAAAGCCATCATTTATTGAACTGTCTCCACTTTATCAATTTCCTTTGACAAGGACTGATTGTAGTGCAGTACAACTGAGTAATCTGTACCGGAAGATCCAGTTATCTAAGGCTAACAGTGACGACAGTAAGCTGTGAAGAATGTAGGAACAAGAAAAATCTATATATTACATGTCTTCGTTGTAAAGGAAGCACATTTAGCTTTGTAAAAATATTTTAGGCACTTTCTGTGAGCATATATCCGAAAAAGTGACACATTCTTCTTGAATTATCCTGAAAATTAGACCTTGTTTTAAGCAATCCTGTAATTGACTGGCAGAAACATTACTGGTGGCACCAACTCAGCAGTGTTGTCCACTAGTATTAATGATTTCTCCTGAGCCCCAGCTGGTTCCAGATTTCCTGAGTCACTCATGCTCCTCCTACACGAGACAAGCCCACCTCTGGGGTGTACACCGGATGCAGAAAGTGTTTTTGCATGTTGGAACTAGTGGTGGATGAACCCAGTACTCTACACTGTGGAGGCAAGCTGAGTGAGTGGCAGCTGGGCACCATAGCTAGAGAGATGGACACACAGTACACCAGAGAGAGCCTGCCAGTGGTGATCAAGCGGGTGAGAACCCATACTTAAAACTCTGTGCTTTTAAATTTGTCAATTTATGCAAGTGCAATTGGTTTTATATATTAATAAATACCTGGCAGTAATGTGTTATGTAGCTTTTTGTTTTGAGGTTGATTTGTGAGAAAAGCCTTTTATGTAGAATCATGGATAATTATTTCTGAAGAGGTATCTGTATAGATCTTTGATATGATGATTGTTGGAGGAAACTGTGAGGAGGAGATTTCAGGGTCATGGGATACCTGGTAATATCTCCAAATGTGAGACTAGACTAGTCTGTGGGTCTAGGTGGATGGTGAGTTGCAGATAATTGGTGGAAGCTATTCTATCTGACCTAAATGAGCTGTTCCTATTGGAGATTGTATTATTTGGATCAGATAACTTTTTAGTAGTAGTAAGCTAACCTAGATAGATGTCTTATTTAAAAGTTTTTGATGGAAAGAAAGGTGTAATTTAGTGCACAGACCAAAACTGAATATACGGCTCTGTATCAATGGCGATATTTAAAAACAAGCACTGGTGCTTATGAGTCGTAGCAATGCTGCTGCTGGAATCATATGCATACAGGTACCATGTTTGCTACGACTTATATACCGTCCTTGACTTGCAATTACGTGTGTCCTTGTATTGTTTTTTGTGTGTGTCTGTTAAAGTGTAACTGTCGAGCATAAAATCAAAATTCAATTCTTTATTTTTATCTGGTAAACAAGTAATACGGATGCTAACCAGGCAATCCAAAAGTTAAAATCTCTATTACTTTTCTTGTTTATAAATGATCACTCCCCAGTTTACCTGACTCTTATTTGGTACGGTGCCCCACAAAGGACGTTGCAGGGCATTCTGGGTTGTCTTTTTTTGCTTCTGTACATTAGTTAAGTCTGAGGGGAAATAAAGAAGCAAAAAAGGACAACCCAGCATGTCCTGCAACTTCCTTTGTGCGGCAACGTACCAAATAAGAGTCAGGTAAACTGGGGAATGATCATTTATCAACAAGAAAAGTAATGGTGCCCATACATGGTACAATTTTTTTCATCCAATTTTACCATTTCTATGTAATATAAGGGAACTGCCTAAATTATCATTTCAGTATATTCACTTAATTTACCCTTATACTACATAGAAATGGTAAGATTGGATGAAAAAAATTGCCACCAACAGAGATTTTAACTTTTGGATTGCCTGGTTAGCATCCATATTACTTGTTTACCAGATAAAAATAAAGCATTGGTTTTTGATTTTGTGCCCGACAGTTACACTTTAAGCAACTTCTAAATCAAATTCCTTGTAAATGCAAACCTATTTGGCCAAATAAAATTGATTCTGATATGAAACTCAATTTGTCAGTTCTAGAATTTATTAGAAAGGTTTGCCTAATAGAATTTCTGGTCTGTTCTATGCAAACTATCATTGCAGGTCATATAGGCTCAACATCTTAATGCAGTTGACATGCCTCCTATTGCATGTGCAGGTGGTTCCCTACTTGCAAACAGATTCCCGGTTCTGGGAGATGGTTTGTAAGTTGAGTCCTGTGTTAAACATGGTGAAATGTGAATAATTGATTTACTTTCTGACAACTCTGGATTTGGAAATATAGTTTAAACTAGGTTTTTGTGTTGCTTAAAGTGTACCTTTAAGGTTTATACCAGTTATACAATACTGTACCATTGAACCATTGAATTGTATTCAATTATAGTCTATCTTTATATACACAGTAAACGTGCTCTTATAACAGTACACAAGTGTTTTATTCTAATATTAGCATTGTTTTCAAAATACATAAAAAAATAATAAAACATGTAAATAAATCTTTCTTTGTACACTATCTGTGTAATTATTTAGTTGCCATATTTCTTAATAACACACAGTCGATGATACAGTTAGACGCAGAAGCATTGATTCTCTTAGTCTTAGCTGTAACAGTTATATAGCCTTCAGATGTGTGTTGCATAAACATGATTAATGTGAAAAAGAACAGCACTGGACGTAACCCTTCATTGGAAATGTTCGAGATGCACTGGCCAGGAACTGTAATGCTGGCAATAAATGTTAACATCTGTAGCTTCCTACAAAACAGGTATCACACAGCTATCATTCATGTGCTTCTCTTTTTGATGTGGGAAATCGAAGACTTCTTGCAAAAGGGCATCATTAGCTTCTTATTAATTCCATAACACAAAAGGAATCCTTTTAAAACAGTTGCTCTCTAACTTTAAATTACAGAACTAGCTTGGTATTTAATGAGAGATTTAGCACAGCAGGGCATCTGTTAAATTAAGTTGAGCCTTCACATCACAGTAGGGAAACAGGTGTATATTGGTTTAGAATTATGGAAATGTTGACTAATTCTGTAGCTTGTAATCAAACGGACGGCACCCTGCAATATTTTCTTCCAAGAAATCTGCATTAATCATTTACACCCCTCCCTTTTACTTTAGGTATATTATAAAGAAAAAAAACACAAATCAAAGATTTATCTAATATGTTTTGATGTTGACTTTGACAATAATGGATTTTTGAGCAGGACAACACAATATTATCTTGAGGTATAGTTCAAAATATGGACATTTGTTCTGTGCGCACACACACAACCACACACACACGTACACCTATCCCAATTTACTATGAATAATACAAATAAAAACATCGCAGCTGACTCTGCTAACCTGGACCGGGTATCCCTGGCTTGGCTAATACTAGAAGATACTGGAAGTAACTGAAAGGTTCGCAAATTAGCAATTTTGGAATAACAGTTTCATTTAGGTGTCTTTACTTAGACATTTTTTTCTATAAAAAGTAGACTATTTTGAACACAAAACACTAGAGCATGCAGCTGCACTCAAAAACCACTAATTTACATATGTCACAGCAACTTGTCTATAATCTGATATGACCCAGGTAAGGATGGAAAATTCTAACCTTTTAAAACAGACATTTTAAATTAGTTCAGGCTGTGTTTGAAGGGTGGGTTATGATAATCATAGGAGATCTTTACTGAATCAGACCAATTACATGTTACATAAGCATACTACACTGTAGAGCATGTTGTATTGAAGTGGGAAGTTCTGATCCCAAGGTAATGCTTATATTTTGAACTATTTTTAAGCTGTAATTTATTGTGTGTAGGTTTTAGCTGCATTGGAATGATTTATTAGCCACGGGGAGTATGTGCTTTGTGAGAAAAGTGACAATACAGCCAGTGTTGGTCTCTGCATCTTTCAGAAGACTAGAGTATTTTTGACAGCAAAAAAAATCTTAAGCATTAAAATCCTGCTTTGGTATTAGGTTTCACACACAAAAGAGAATGTGTATTTATGCTGCATATAGATGTATTTCTGCCTGCTAACTCTGCACTTGTCAGTGCATTATTCTCCTCAGACAGCCAACCCTCAAAGCCTGGACAGCTCATTCAGAGAAACAAAACTATAGCTGCAGTTTAAGCTAGTGAGACCTGTAATTTGCAAAAGATATAAAGCACACACAGGGTTAACAGATGTAGGGAGAGGGATTCTCTACCCCTCATGATTTACAGATCCTATGCCCTGATCCGAAACCCCTCTGTGAAAGGAATTTGACAATATTAAAGGAAGAGATAGGCAGGGGGAGATATAAAGTAGTACTTAGGAACACCTAGACAAGCTATTCCCATCCCAGTTCAAAAGACATGCTAATCGATAGTTGTCCTTTCAGTTCCACAAGCATACAAGATGCTGGCTGACCATTTACTTAAAAAGCAACTCCAGTGAAAATAATGTAATAAAAAAAGTGCTTCATTCTTACAATAATTATGTATAAATGATTTAGTCAGTGTTTGCCCATTGTAAAATCTTTTAAATCCCTGATTTACAGTCTGACATGTATTACATGGTGACATTTTTACTGTTGGCAGGTGATGTAGCTGCTGCATGGTTTTTTGGCAGTTGGAAACAGCTGTAAACAGCTATTTCCCACAATGCAGCAAGGTTCACAGACAGGAAACCGCCAGGAGTACCAAGGTCCTCAGAGTTTCATGTGGGAGGGGTTTCACCACAATATCAGTCATACAGCGCCCCCTGATGGTCTGTTTGTGAAAAGGAATAGATTTCTCATGTAAAAGGGGGTATCAGCTACTGATTGGGATGAAGTTCAATTCTTGGTCGGAGTTTCTCTTTAAGTCTCACAGCAGCCTTGAAAACAACTGCAGTCTCTAGGCCAAGCAATATAAAAAAATTCAATGTTCATAATACAAATAACCTTTACATTTGAAATGATGGATGGAAATGTTACTTTAACAGTTCAATTACCACAAACATCACTTAAAGAGAATCTGTATTGTTAAAATCGCACAAAAGTAAACATACCAGTGTGTTAGGGGACATCTCCTATTACCCTCTGTCACAATTTCACCGCTCCTCACCGCATTAAAAGTAGTCAAAAACAGTTTTAAAAAGTTTGTTTATAAACAAACAAAATGGCCACCAAAACAGGAAGTAGGTTGATGTACAGTATGTCCACACATAGAAAATACATCCATACACAAGCAGGCTGTATACAGCCTTACTTCTGAATCTCAAGAGATCAGTTGTGTGTGTTTACCTTCTGTCCCCAGCTTCTCTCATGCACTGAACATTACAGGCTTCCTGCAGACAGCTCTGCCTGTGCCTATGTCGTTAATTCCTCAGTATGTGACAGACCAGCTCCTTTCACAGCCTCCAGAGGAGGATTTTTATCCAGCTCTCTTCTATCACTGATAAGATAGCAGAGAAGCTGCTGGCTTATTTAAATAAAACACACACTGGAGTGTGCATAGAGGAACAGTTCAACACTGAAGAACTTGGCAGCCTTCCAGACACAGGCCGACAAGTCTGACAGGGGAAAGATACATTGATTTATTACAGAGATGGTTATAGTAGAAAGAGCTGCAGTGAGCCAGAACACATTAGAATAGGTTTAGGAACTCGTAGGATGGTAGAAAAAAACGTTGTAATTTTTGTTACAGAGTCACTTTAAGATCAGTAGTGCATAAGGAGGCTTTTAATAGTTCAATGTTATTGAAAAATGAACTTTCTATATCAATTTGTACATTTCTCCAAGATTCAAATGCACTGTAAATTACTTTTCAGCTATGTTCCTGTCATTTAGAGTAGTAAATGTTCCTGTTATTTTACAGTAGTAAAAATCTGACAGGTGTTGGACTAATCCATCTCCTCGTGAGGGATTCTCTGTATCTCCTTTATTCTTTACAAAGGCACTCTTTAGAGAGGATCTATACAAAGATGCTGGCCTGCCTGCCCACCCATTTGCACACTATTTTCGAAGTTGGGCTAAGCAACTGCTGTTGAGTAGGTGGTCTTAAAAATAACAACACTAAAAATCCCCCATGAGGAGGTGGACTAGTCCAGCACCTGTTAGATCTATCAGATTTTTACTGCCTACAGTATTTGACAGAAACGTAAGTGAAACATAATTTATAGTGCATTAACATCTGGGAGAATTGTACTTCTTACAAGAATGTGTACACGTGTATTAATTTATTTTTTTTTTTTTTTTTTTGTGTGAGAATGGTCTTTTAAGTAGATTCCCAGTAGAATAAGAATAAGACTGAGGCCACACTTGAAAAGCATGTGTGTTTTCTTGCAATGTGAAATTACATGTAATGCTTTTCAATGGCGATCGATGTGCATGTTCGTTTGGGTCACTGCAATTTTCTGGCTGCGATTCACATAAACTTAAAAAACTGATTCCCCAATGCATAAAATTAAAACACACATACAATTCCCATAGACTGCTAGCAGTAGTCGGCAGAAAAATCGTTCGCCGACCACAGGTAAGAAAGTTATCTAAAAACTCTTTTGATAATTGTGATGTTTTGACTTTTTACTTTAAGCAGGCAACAGATTCAGTCAGATTAATAAATAGAGATGACAGATTATAGTTGAAACTCTGAAGAGATTTTAAAATAGTCTTCTTCATGATTTCATTATCTATCTCAATTCTCCCAGCAAGAGTTACAATACACAAAAATGTTAAAGCAGTGTCCATCACATCTCTCTTTTATTGAGGTCCTTTTATATATCTATATTATAAATCCCTATGCCAAATCTCTATAGATTAATAAGTAGAAGAGAGATGCAGGCTTGATTTGAGGCTTTGATTAATTAAAAAGACATTTTAATTACATGATTGTTTTTACCATCTACCCTAGATAGATGCTTCTGAGAATTGTGAGTTTATGTTTTCATTTCAAAATAATAAACTTGCACCTGACAACAATATGACAATTTTAATAAGAGAGTTTTTCATTTATTATGTGAAACTTGTGCAACTCATATTAAAGTAGTACTGATAATAAATATGAAAACTGTCAAGGATTAGCTAGACTGCAGGAAAATAGTAAGCTGCAGTAAATTATACAAAATAATGTCTATTATTACCATTGATGCATGTCTGTAATGGTTGTGACATCATCACCATATAGCCAGAAAAAAAATTGTGTTTGAATAATGAGGTCTGAGTAGCTATTAATTTTTGATTAAGCATCATTAATACAAATTAACAGTACTATTGTCCTTAGTTTAGTTATCTATTCCCTCGAGCATTCTTTTTCATATTTTTTTTATTTTTACAGAAACCAAGTACCTAGTAAGTAAAGAAGTACTTAAAATACATTGGCCTGGAAGTTTGTCCATTCTTTGTCTCTAGCTAGATAATCATGTAAGGTATTATGTAGATAGGGTACTGAGAAAGGGTTCAAAAACTCATTTTTTTCTCAGGTTAACGTATATATTTATCTTGTTACCTACAGGGCACAGTTTCAGCATTTCACAAGCAAAAAGTAGTACAAATTGCATAAAAAAAATATTAGTAGTTAGGGCCAACCAATTTTATGCTTATGTTTGCTAGTGAGGTGCTACAAAGTTATGATACAGTTACGTGAGAACGTTCGAAAAAGCTTTATGCACAAAGAACAAAAGTCTTTTATGGGCCACACAAAAATGTGCCCTATTTGGCAAATTCCTCATGTCCCTGCCAATATCACCAACTAAAAAGGGGCTTTTCTTGCAATGTTGCTGTTCCAGCTCTTCAGCAAGTCTTCCATTCTTTCTTATAGCACCAGGTGCTGAAATCACAACTTTGAAAGGAAAAACTAAGCACACATAGAAGCTAACACCGTGGGGCTCATTCTTAAAAAACAACTTTGTGAGTTATTTCCTGTGATCTACTGCTCTTTCTCTTCTGACCTCAGTATATTTACTAATGATCTTTCTTTTCATGAAGGCCTGAATTGGATCTGGTAAAATTACACTTTCTATCCTAAACTCTGCATCATGTGATGCATAGTAACCAATGACATAGAAAGGAAGTTCCAGGAATCCCCACCCACCTCAATGCAAGAAACAGAAGTTGAAGAGTCTGTGATCAGTTGCTGAAGTCGGCTACTATGTCCCAGGAACATCAACAGCAGACCAAAGTAAAACATAGATACAGTGATATTGTTCAGTTGTTTCTGAATGATGTCAGTCAAAAATACATTGTAAACTCTCAGCTTATAGCTGCTGGCTATCTCTAAGCAGCATTTTTAAATATGCTAACATTTTGTGTGAAGTTACAAATTGAATGTATAGTTAATATTCCCCTGTTCCTCCTGTGTAGTGATATGAAATACTGAAGGGATGGAACTGCAATAACCCTAGTCAACAACAGTCTACAGCTTCTTTTCTATAGGTCATACTGGCTTTGGAGGACACACAAATGAAGGGTCTCCCCCTATACTTCTCTGGCCACTGTAGGTCCTGTAGACAAGAACGGAGCCTGTTAGATAGCTCTTGGGATCTACAGTACTATAGAGTTTGATACGAAAATATTTCACGATTTTGTGCATAGATATCATAGCATTAGTTAGCCTTATGGAACTTGAGGCTCTAGACATGGTTTTGTCTTTGTTTTCCTTGTCAATCCATTTTGTAATGTGATCTGACTACCTGCAATATTTGTACCTGAAATAGAACAGTTAAATATGTTGAATTGCTTTGGAATGAAAATAATATAGAAGACAATAAACTATATTGAGTTGTGAATTGCAACGTTGTTGCTTGTGTCCAGTAGATTGTGCTTACCCTGCACTATCCTTCAAATGAAATTTATCCTTTAACATAAACTGGGCAAAATAGCCTAGCCTTTATTTTACACGTTACAGAGGGACTTCACGCTACATGATGTAGTAAATGAAAATGCTTATTTTTTTATACTAATTATTCATTAATTATTTAGGCAATGCTTGTCTAATGCTTATGTCTAACCCTGATTCACAATTCACATTTATCAATGATGTCACTGCTGTAAATGCAGGATCTCTGCGGGAATGTTTTTTTTTCTCCTTGTGAGGTGAATAGGAACATTACCTGTTCTCCCAGAGTGCTCTAGGGCAGAAGGCTGCATGCCACAATAGCGAAGGCTAAACATCATTGGGAGGGGTTACATACCACTACACAGCAATATACAGATAAAAGAAGCATTTCTGATACTGAAACCAGGATACTTAAAGAGACACTGAAGCGAAAAAAATATATGATATAATGAATTGGTTGTGTACTATGAATAATTACTAAAAGATTAGCAGCAAAGCAAATATTCTCATATTTTTATTTTCAGGTATATAGTGTTTTTTCTAACATTGCATCATTCTATAATATGTGCAGATTCCTCAACACTCAGCATTCAAAATGATTCTTTCAGAGCAGTCTGTGAACTAATGACCTCTCCTCTGGCAGAGAAAAAGACATTTGTTTACTTACAGTTGAGATAATAAAAGTCAGATAACAGCCCTCTCCACGACTTTGAAAGTCATAGAGATTAATGGCTTTTTTGTATAGAGATAACAGCTGGAGTTTCTTAACTCTTCCTGTACTGGAAACAATTAGACTGATGTATCTGATCTTAATGTTTTATTTCTTAGCTGTACTACACATACAAATCATAATATCATATTTTTTTTTTGCTTCAGTGTCTCTTTAAAGGACAACCGAGGCAAAAATAAACCAATGAAATAAATGATTGTATCTATCTTCCTTCTCCTAAAAATGACTTTTTAAGATATTTCATCGTTTTATTTTATGCTTAAATCTACTTTTTAAGTTTTAACTGTTTTATTGTTTTAGCTCAATGACACATTTATTGAAGTATGCCAGACAGAGCTAAAATCTATGAATTATTGACCCTTTTTATCTCTTGCCTGCTCTCAGAAGCCATTTTCTGCTAGGAAAGTGTTTTATAGTTGAAGTTTCTTAGCAGTGAGGGTCACACTGTAGTCACTTCCTGTCAGTCAGAACTGAGTCAGCCACTTACATACCTGATATTTAATTATTTCACACAGAGAAAGAAACAAAAGGAACACAGCATAGTTATTTGTGTGCTGGGCACTGTACATACATATGTTTATATATAGTAGAATGTATTTAATCAGGAAAATGATTTTTATCTAAAAGGATACCCAATTCATCATGTTACATGTCACCTCGGGTATCCTTTAAGATAAAAATCATTTTACTTAATAATTAAATCCATTCTACTATATATCATTATGGTTCGTGTTAAAGTAAGCATAATTTAATAAGTATACAATTCCTGAAACTACATTTTAATAACATAAGTACACTTGTTTTAAAAAGTAGTTCAAGATATTTAGTATAGCTATGCTGAAGAGAGTAAGGTGCTGTGTTCCTATTAATGAGAATCAGGGACTTTGAATAAATGTAGGTTTCTCATCATCTTTGTTCAGTGATTCACCCTGCAGCCACTGCTCTGAAGTGTGTGTCTTCTAGGAATTGTGTTTATGGTATAAGTGCAATAGGATTAAAGGGGATTTGTTGTCTCCTTGCTGTCTTAATTAGAATGAAAGATTTGCATTGGTTTCATTTCACTTATAGTTTAGCACACCATACATAAAATTATCCAATCTAAAACCACTGGAATATCACAGCATGCTTATTCTTAAGAATGATTTAATATATGTAGCTTGTTGCCCAGTTTCACCTCTTTTGCAAATTATACAATCAAAAAGAGAACTTTGTCCTCTTTCATTTATTGTTGGATGGACTCTACAATGTTCAAAGATGGTTTGCTACCAAGGGCTACAAAGCTGGCAGGAATAAACTTGTACGCCTCTGACCATTAACTAAAAAGTATTGTCTTTAAAAACATGTTCATACACAGTATTTATTTTAGCAAAAAGCAATACAATAATGCAAAACTTTAATCACTACCTTTGTATTTAACTACTTTACCACCAGCGGTGCGTGTATCTATGCCCCTTTTAATACCCTTTCCCCACCAAGAGCGTAGATACACGCACCCCCCGCCGCTACCGCTGCTGTCCGCGCTTCCGCTCGATCGTGCGTGCACTCCCGCGCTTGTGCATGCCACCGCCCGCTTGCCAGGAGATCAATGATCGGAAAAAAACTTTCCTGTTCGTTGATCTAAGCCACCCAGCAATGATCGGCTGCTTCTATGAGAAGCAGCGCGATCATTGTGAAAAAAGAAAAAATTTCCCAGCTTCATAACACTTCTTGTAAGCGTACTTCCTACGCTTACAGGACACATTCACAAAAAAGTATTGTGGCCATCTTATGGCCAAATAGTAAAACTACACCCAAAAACAATTTTATATATAAATACATGGTTTTATATTATAAATTAACTCATTACCTCCCACACTCCCTAATTTTTTGGGGGGGTAATAAAAAGAAAAAAAAATTACAATTAAAAAAAATACATAAATAGTTACCTTAGGGACTGAACTCTTCAAATATTTATGTCAAGAGGGTATAACACTGTTACTTTATAAACTGTGGGCTTGTAATTTGGGATGGATGCAAAACTGAAAAAAATGCACTTTTATTTCCAAATAAAATATTGGCGCCAAACATGACAGGGACATAATTTAAATGGTGTAATAACCGGGACAAATGGGCAAATACATTTCATGGATTTTAATTACAGTAGCATGCATTATTTAAAAACTATAATGGCCGAAAACTGAAAAATAATGATTTTTTTCCCCACATTTTTTCCTATTTTCCCATTAAAACACATCTATAATAAAATAATTCTTGGCATAATGTTCCACCTAAAGAAAGCCTAATTGGTGGCAAAAAAAAACAAGATATAGTTTATTTCATTGTGATAAGTAATGATAAAGTTATAGATGAATGAATGGAAGGAATGCTGAAAGGTGAAAATTGCTCTGGTGCTCAAGGGGTAAAACCCCTCAGCTGTGAAGTGGTTAAAGGAGCACGATGGCGAAAAATTGTAAAATTTAAAATATGTGCAAACATAGACAAATAAGAAGTACATTTTTTCCAGAGTAAAATGAACCATAAATTACTTTTCTCCTATGTTGCTGTCACTTACAGTAAATCTGACAGAAGTGAAGGGTTTTTGGACTAGACCATCACTTCATAGGGGATTCTCAGCAAGGCTTTCATTCTTTATAAAGGTATTCCCTAAAGGATTTAAACAATGATGGCCAGCTTCCCTGCTCGCTCCAAAGTGTTTTTGGCAGTTGGACAGAGCAACTGCCATTCACTAAGTGCTTTTGAAAATAAATGAATCCCTGATAATCCCCCAATGAAGAGATGGACTAGTCCAAAACCTGTCGCTTCTGTCAGGTTTCTACTACCTACTGTAAGTGACAGCAATGCAGGAGAAAAGTAATTTGCTAATTTTAGTATAGTAGGATTTAGTATATCCTAAGAGTTTTTAGTTTTCATGGGAAAAAAGTGGTTCTGCATATTACTCATGTCTTCTCCAGTAGCTCAAATATAATAAAGGACTAATTTTCTAATGCTTGTCTCCCTCCCCCCTTGTGAAGGGAAATGTTACATATGGATAAGGTTTGGGTTCAGAGCTCCCACCTGGAAGCCACCTCTATGTTCTAAAGGACCACAGCAAGGGCTATTTTTGTAAAGCCCTGTTTCTATTTTTGCACTTTCGCTCATAAAACTTCTGACTTGCACATGCAGTGTTAACCTACTATTTAGCTTTCTGTCCGTATCATTTTTCAAACCCTACAAATCAGACAAGAGTCATTCAGCTGACACTGGCATAAAAGTCTCACTGGCAGCTGTGAGCAGTCAACAGTGCCCTTTGAATTCATCAAGAAAGGGATTTCATGATAAGTACAAACATTCCTCCTTTTTTGATAACTGAGACTTCATGGAGTAAATACATTTAAAAATACAATAGTTAAGAAAAGGACACTCACAATATAGCACATGAAAGAGAGATAAACCAGATTGACAATTCACAGATGGGATACAATTTTCAATTTCTTAAAACATAATTGACAAAAAAATGTAGTGACAATGAATATATTATCTACATAAAAGACAATATACAATGAAAGTACACAATGTATTCAAAAATAGCTCTGAAAATAGGGGATGACTGCACATGACAAACATGAAGATTGGGATATAAGGATATCAGCTGGAAATCAAGAGGTTTTAATGAAAAATGATAATGAATGTCAGTCATTATTAACAATATTTTTCTGTTCTAATTATGGAAAAATGGATTACATTTATCTCACTAAAATCTGTAATATGTGTTAATATATCAGCATAATCTCCGGGTGGTATCTTTGGATCCCTTCTGTATATTTAAATGAACTGTGTGGATGCTTTCCACTATACAAGTACTTTACAATATCACTGTGTAGTAACATATGAGTACTAGCATAATCCTCATTTTATAATTCATAATTAGTAAGACAGAAAGCTACTTTAACTAGATCTGAGTGCATTAGGGTTATGTTGCTTGAAAATGAAATGTATTATTGCCTGATTACATTTACACAGATCTTTCAAATCTGAGTTAGATCAATGCTGTATCAAACAAGTTTGCAAGATTATATAATTGACTGCTTATATGCTTAAAATTTAGACTGCCACTGAGAAGTACTTCGTATTGTGGAATAAGTCATTCTGACAGAACCATGAATCAATCTGTAGAGTGGATCCCTGATATACCAGGCTGATGTATAACCACTTCAGCCCGCAGGTGTTTTCACCTTAAAGAGAACCTGTACTGAGTAAAAATATTTAAAATAAACACATGAGGTAACTTCAAATGAACATTACAAAGTTACCTTGCCATCAGTTCCTCTCAGAAGCTCACCATTTTCTTCTGACAATAATCCCTTCCAGTTCTGACAATATTTTGTCAGATCTGAAATATATCAGTTGCTGTCAGTAAAATATCAGTTGCTGTCAGTTATAGCTGAGAGGAAAACAGATGTACCAGGTAATGTCCATGTTTCCCTATGGCTCAAGTGGGCGATGTTACAGTTTAACTGTGTGCTGACCAGAAAGCTGTTATGGCTAATGGCCATTTTCAAAATCGAGGATGGAAAAATTGCCTTGATCATAGTGAACAAATAGGACGCGGGACAGGAGAAAGACACTGAGAAGTAGACTACATGGAGGGTAAGTATGACTTGTGTATGCTTATTTTGACTTTTATTTTCAGTACAGGTTTTCTTTAAGGATGGAAGAAATATTCCCCATCAGTGCTCCTTCCTTTCATTCGCTAATAATGTTATCACTACTTATCACACCTAAATGATCTATATCTTGTTTTCTTCGCCACCAATTAGGCTTTCTTTCTGGTGAGCTGCTAGTTTGGAGGGGTTAATGTTCATCACAGAGTAAAGCACATTGACATCACTTATGCACGTTTGGGTGGCGTGTGAATTTTGTAATCTGAGACTGCAGTAATGCACTATGTGCGGCCTTTGTTTGTGTTTTAGGATTAAGATCCTGGGAGGAGCGCTGTCACAACAACGTTGACTAGTACAATGTATGGCGACAATATTATATTTGGAAAAAAGGGTGCATTTTTTCAGTTTTGCGTCCATCACTACTTAGAAGCCCATGGGCTTGAGTCACTAACCGGCGCTAAGTGTTAGCGCCAGAGTGAAAAGCCACTTAGTGCACGAAATAGAGCTTTGCATGCATTAATAGCCGCGCAAATCTACATCGCACACAGCACCATGCACTTCGATAATGGTGCACGGTGCGACAATAACGTTGCACCCAATGCGGCGGTTTGCAACATTTCCAGCACAGCGGGTGCAACGTTACCGTCGCACCGGGCGCCATTATTGGTGCACCGCGCTGTGCGCGTAGTGCACGGTGCTGTGCGCGATGTTGGACGCAAACCACCTAACGCCCTGGTTTGTGCCCACAAAGTGTTAAGGCTCACTAACCGGCTTAGCGCCGGTTAGTGAATTAAGGCCCATATAGGCAAACAATAACAGTGATATACCCTCAAAACATACAAATTAAAAAAAAGTACAGTCCTTAAGGTAACTTTTTATGTATTTTTTTTTAAACTGTGATTTTTAATTATTATTATTATTTTACATGTGTTAATGTTTTGCAGCTACGGCGGAGGTGGGGGGCTTCATAGGGTTTTAATAAATATTAAATACATTTATTTTTATAATTTTAACTGTAATATTACTTTTTGACCACTAGATGGCACTTTACACTACCCTGGAAGTTACCAGGAAGTGTACGATCTTTTTTTTTTTTACATTCTTTCACTTGTGTTTTTTTTGAATCAACATGCCTCATGATTCAAATCATGTTGATTCAACAACAGGGGATCGGTTGCCTTGAGGGGAACACTCACTCCTCTTCCACAATCGATCCCCTGTAATAGCCACCAGGACCGAGCACACACCCGCCGGGCATGAGTGCGCATCCTCCACAGGGCCGGATTTGTGGAAAGGCATTCAAGGCCGGTTCCTAGGGCGGCAGATTTCAAAGGGCGCATTGCAAACATGCACGCCGAAAATTGTAAATTGCTTGGTCCGATCTGAGTCATCCAACTACCTGCTGCAAAGTCCTATGATAACTTCAGTGCCGCGGGCAGCAACGGACATATCTCCGCCCTCCGGCTCCTCCACCCCAGTTCCTGCCTGTCAGCCCGCTGGAGGATTGTGGGGATTCTGGGGAAGTCAGTGGCAGTGTGCGGCGCAATTTGGCTGGAGGCTGCTGGCGGCTGACTCGGCTTGGGTGACTCAGCGGGTGCGTGGCTGGTGGTGGCTCATCATACACACAGCAGCTCCAGGACTTCTGGGAAGGAGGGAGACAAGAACGGGGGAGGATGAAAGAGAGCCAACTGCATAGAGGAGGGCGTCAGAGGAGGAGAGGAGAGAGGCAGGCACCCCTCACCCGGGACAGTGTCGGCTCCATGACTATGAGAAGAAACAGGCTGCGTGAGTGACAGCTGGGGGAGGAAACAATGGACGGACTGCAAGGCTCAGCGTGAATCAAGAGAGCACCTGAAAAGCTAAAAGTGCCAGCATAGCCTTCACCTAAAGCACTGCAAGTGTCAACATAGCCTGTACCTGTTACATAGTGCAACAGCCAGGTACAAGCAATGCTGACACTTATAGTGCATTACACACAGGCTATGCTGGCACTCAGGGGCGTAACTAGGCCCCACCGGGCCCCCCTGCAGATCTTCTGAGCGGGCCCCCCCCCCCCGGGGCCCGCTCGCGGCCGTTTTGTGGGTGCTGGAGGGGTGGCAGCATGAGGGGAAAGCCTTGCCCACAGTCGGCGGGGAGAGGGGTAGTTCCCCCCTCTCCCTCACCTCGGGGCTCTCCCCTCTGCGCTCCCCTCCAGCCCGTAAGTGTCTGTGGGGCTGTGGTGGGCAGCGAGCGGCGGGCAGATACATACCTGCTTCCGTGCGTTCCATCGGAGACTTCTCCCTCTAGCGGCTGACGTCACTTCCGGAAGTGACGTCAGCCGCTAGAGGGAGAAGTCTCCGATGGAACGCACGGAAGCAGGTATGTATCTGCCCGCCGCTCGCTGCCCACCACAGCCCCACAGACACTTACGAGCTGGAGGGGAGCGCAGAGGGGAGAGCCCCGAGGTGAGGGAGAGGGGGGAACTACCCCTCTCCCCGCCGACTGTGGGCAAGGCTTTCCCCTCATGCTGCCACCCCTCCAGCACCCACAAAACAGCCCCAAGCGGGCCCCAGGGGGGGGGGGCGGGCCCCCCCGCAGGTGCAGGGGCTGCAGGGCCTATTCCTACGCCCCTGCTGGCACTTTTAGTTCTTCACACACAAGCACATATAGATTATACTTGTACTTGTAGATCATAACATACAGGCTATACTGGCACTTGTAGTGCATCACATACAGGCTATACTTGCACTTGTAGTGCAGTTTGCATTTCAAGTACAAGTATAGTCTGTATGTGATGCACTACAAGTACTAGTATAGCCTGTATGTGATGCAATACAAGTGCCAGTATAGCCTGTATGTGATGCAGTACAAGTGCCAGTATAGCCTGTATGTGATGCAGTACAAGTGCCAGTATAGCCTGTATGTGATGCACTACGTGTCAGCACAGACTGTGTGAGAGGCACTACAAGTGCCAGCATAACCTGTGTGTGGCACTGCCAGCTTAGTCTGTACCTGTGGTGAATAATCACTGGTACTGGTCTACTTTAGGTATGGTGAGCAGACGTTCCACTTTGCTGGGGACACGTCCTGTCCTAGGCTGAAATTTGTCCCAGGCAATGTCCCGGGTTGTCCCAGGTTGGCCGCCGGACATCCTGGCTGCGGGACTCTGGGTGGTTGCCCACCGCCCAAATCCAGAAGATGTATGGCAGCTCCTACCCTCCTCCGAGGTGTGTAGGCAGGTGACGGTGCCACGACTAGCACATACAGGACTGCACTCCACCTGTCAGGCCAAACCACTTCCTCCCTCTTGGTAGCGTCAGGGAGGAAGAAGCAACAAAGTCACATGATGCCGTGCACACATGCACTCTATCCAACAGTTTTTTGGCACCACAACTTCCCACCTGTGGGCGGTCACATGGCTGTGTCTGATGTCAGGATTAGCCATCTACTGCTAGGCAGGTGCGATTGCGGCAGATTTGACCCCAAATCACAGCCAGCTCTGGAAGATGCGGGGTAAGGGGGAGCTGAGGACACACAGGAGAGGTATACACAACAGGCTTGGTACCAGAGACTTTGTCAGTGTTTGGTGATTGTTTATGACACTGTGCAACAGCGCAGGAAACATGAGTTTGTCTTACCTACTAGCTGTTTGTTTAATGCACGCGGCCACAGCTCGGTCCTCAATCTGAACCGTATCTCCCTGTGTTTTCTAAATATGCTATTAATTTAAAAAAAATGATCAGATAATTGTATAGCCAATATTCTAAAGAGAAGATGCCAATGTGTGTCCACACCTAATATACATATCAAAAGACAGCTCTACACATATATATGGTGTAAAGATATGAACAACTTTATTTCTCAATCCAAGTAAAACAATTAAAAACTCTTAAAATCTCCCGATTCAAATCAACAGTAATTGATATTCCAGCTCATAAACAACAATAATACAATAAATTCATAATAATCAAGCAACGTACAGGGAAGGCCACAAAAAATGCCTAGTGTAAAGTGCTATAGTATAGGTGCCTAGTGCAAAGTAAGCATATGCTACATGTATAAGTGCTATAGTATAAAGTGCCTGGTGCAAAGTAGGCAAATGCTATATGAATGAATGCTGTGCAAAAAACATAGGGGACAATTCATATGTCCATGGTCCTAGAAAAATGAAAAACCTCACACAATAGAATATAAAATATGAGAAAACCTCGCCCTGCAAAAAGAAAATTATTGAGTCAAAACACAAACAAATATATACATACAGTGCATGTTACATGAAAAGCATGGCCTTACCACAACGAGCTGGAAGCCGGGAGAAGGAAACCTGCACTGTATGTATGATTTTGCACATTGCAACTAGTTGTAGTTGCTTTGCACGGTGATTGTGTGTGTGGGGCTTGTGTGCATGAGCAGATCCAGCGTTTTGTGCTGGGGCTGGACATGCACGTGATCTCTACACACACACATATTTGTTTGTGTTTTGACTCAATAATTTTCTTTTTGCAGGGCGAGGTTTTCTCATATTTTATATTCTATTGTGTGAGGTTTTTCATTTTTCTAGGACCATGGACATATGAATTGTCCCTTATGTTTTTTGCACAGCATTCATTCATATAGCATTTGCCTACTTTGCACCAGGCACTTTATACTATAGCACTTATACATGTAGCATATGCTTACTTTGCACTAGGCACCTATACTATAGCACTTTACACTAGGCATTTTTGTGGCCTTCCCTGTACGTTGCTTGATTATTATGCATTTATTGTATTATTGTTGTTTATGAGCTGGAATATCAATTACTGTTGATTTGAATCGGGAGATTTTAAGAGTTTTTAATTGTTTTACTTGGATTGAGAAATAAAGTTGTTCATATCTTTACACCATATATATGTGTAGAGCTGTCTTTTGATATGTATATTAGGTGTGGACACACATTGGCATCTTCTCTTTAGAATATTGGTTTTGTCTTTTGCCCTTTTTTTGTGTCTTTTGATACAAAGTTATTGAGCGCTCATTAAGTTTTTGATCAGATAATTGTATAGTTGATAAAGTATGTTGACCAGGCGTCCTGCTTTACCTGGGACAGGACACAGATTTAGGGTCCCCTGTTTCTCTGGCCACTTTGTTAGGTACATCTTGCTAGTACTGAGTTTGACACCTTTTTGCCTTCAGAACTGCCTTATGCTTCATGGCATTTCTCTGAAATTTTGATACACACTGACATGATAGCATCACGCAGTTTTTGCAGTTATGATCTGCTCAACCATGATGTGAATCTCCCATTCCACCATATCATGGGGAAACTCTACTTTATTATGTGTTTGGGGAATGTTGTCTAACTACCTTTAGGGTCACTTTTCCTGTGTTTTAACTTACATTGCAGTTAGCACTGTCCGTGCCATGGCCACGCCTATTTTTCGCCACGGCTACCTCACTCTGAATCCCCCCACCATCACCTTATCGCTTATTTAGAAAAAGAAAAAAAAAAGTTAGGATTGATCAGGGGCTGGTAATAGTGGGCCTAGGGGGCGGCTGGTGATAGTGGGCCTAGGGCGGCAAAAAGTACAAATCCGGCCCTGATCCTCCACAAAACTGCTGGATGAACATATCCGTCCAGATTGCCGCTAAGTGGCTCCTGCTGGACAAATATATTTGTCCACTTAAGCAGAAGTGGATAAACTCTATGGACTCCTAATCAGTTTATGGATGCTCTGTGTGCTTTAGCAAACAGCAGAATCATTAAAAATGTTTTTTGAAGTTTGATGGTAAACTTGTACAGGGATCTGTAGGGCTCCTTACTAGTTCAATATATTCCCAGTTTACGCTGTAGAATCAAACTCCTTCCTTCCCAGGCCACCACTCATAAGAAATTTTAACCACTTGTGCCCATGCTACAGTGTAATCATGTCCTTTTTCCCACAAGTTTTAGCAGAAGGACATGCTAGCAGGTGCTTATGCTCATCCCCAGGGGCAATAAGTGGGGACTAACCAGGGAGTACTACTCTGGTATCAAAATTCAATCCCACCTACCAACCTCCAGCCCTGGCTGAGTTCAGCAGCATCTGGAAGCATGACTGGTAGATATTTCATATTCCTTTTGCTTCCTGTTGGTATCAGCTCTCCCTCTCGTTTGTACTAATTCCAACCGCTTCTGTAAGCATTTATAAGGCCCCAGTACTTGTTGATGCAAGAGGCTGGCATTAGTACAAATAAGGGGAAGAGACAATCACTGAAGGAACTAGGAAGTGTAGTTAACAGCCACACTTCCAGATGCTGCAAAATTCTGTCAGGAGGATCCTCTAGGCCACAGGGAAAGCTCCACTAAACCCCAGGAAAATCTATAAATAAGATGGGGCTCCCTTAAATCACCAGGGCAAGCTTTAACAATAAAAGGTGGCTATTACTATGGATGTTTTGCCACCTCCTATAACCACACCCATTTTGAAACCATGCCCCCTGAATAATAGAGCAACTAAGTACCTTTTCCACAAACCTGTGGTTGTCATCCCAACCTCCCCCCTTCCCCCTCCCCATTTACCTTTAGACATAATTTTATTATCATTGCAATACTAGGGGGAAAAAAACCTTTATTTCCCAAATAAATCTTCACCATATGTTGAAGCAGCAAGAAAATGTAAGTTTTATACTAAATGGGATAAATTAAATCTGTTTTTATTAATCTAGAGTTGCACATTTTATTTTAAAGTAATAATAGGTAAAAACTGAGAAACTGTGAGTTTTATTTGTATTTTTCCTTCTTTTTCCCTTTAAAATGCATAGGAAATAAAATAACTAGTGGTAAAAAAAAACCTAAAAAAAAGTCTAGTTTGTCCATGAATCCATTAAAAGTGAAGGTCCCATCAATCAACATTTTATCACCTTGTTGATTGAACAGGAAAGGCCACTGTCCTTGCAGATCAAACAGGATGGAGTGCATTGGCCTGCAGGAGAAGATGTTCTTGAGGTATAGCTTTGTTAGTTATGTACCGCATTAGATAGAGCTGTTATTGATATTGCATCAGATATGATCTAAAATCAAGTGGCACAAGGTGGTAAATGATCTTATCAATATAAGGCAGATATCAATTGTTTTCACATCTAACACTGTTAACCCTAATGCTGGGTATACACCATGACATTTTTTTGGGGGCAGATAGATGGTTCAATAATATCCGACATGTCCAATCTGATTTCCGATCATTTTTCTGATCAATTTCTCATGGAAGTGAATGGAAATCAATCAGAAAAACGATTGGAAAATCGATCAGCTAAATAGATTGTACAGTAAATCTGCTGAAAAATCTCATTGTGTATTCCCAGCATGGTAGGCAATCTTTGAAAGATCCTCTGAGTTGTAAATTTCCATCAGCTATGATTTAATTAAAAGAATTGTTGGAATCATTGTTCACCTTGCTTTGCATGTGATCATTTTTTTCAGAGACTGTTTATTACATCCTTCAGAGTGTGTTCCATGTTTGGCCTGGCATTAATGAAGTGACTAAAAATGTTACACTAATAACTAGGCACACCAGACAATAATAGCAACCACTATACACATTCATTCTAGTAAAAAAGAAAATAAAACTGGAAAACAAATAAACAGGACTCTGAGGGCACTAAGCAATCAAATAAATAACAGTCGAGTTTAATTTTCCACCAATGATCAACTCCAAAATGCTGATTTTATTTGATTGTGGATCCGAACTATTAAATGAGATTTGAGTAAATTTTCTCATATTTCTGTGGTTGATGATGTGAAAATCCGCAGTCAATCACAGGCACTTGTCGGCCACACAACAGTGTGATTATAAATCACCCATGCAGTTAGTGTTGCACATTGTCAAACTATTACCTCAGTGTATGCTGCCTGGGCTGCTTGTGGTTTTGCCCTTGATTTTCATTTTACATTTTCCTACACTTCCCAATGTAATGGGACATTCAGTGTGTAAACAAATTCATGCAATGATTTCAAAATTATCTGCATTGTACGATTTAAATACAGTGAGATTTAATGGAGATATATTTGAGTCCGTGTCATTCCAAAAACACCCTCAATATTATTTATCATAATAAAAAACTCCAATAATATGCAAAAATAGGTGAGCAAGGAATTGTATTGTTGATTTTCCCTCTGCAGTGAGCATTTAATTTATCTAAAAATAACTTAATCCTCGAGTGAAACAATTAAGTAAACATGGTTTGATACAATGACATATACCGTAGAGTAAGTGGGAGCTTTAACTGTGACTGAGTGGAAGAACAAGGGAGAATAATGACAAGTAAACATGCCGTACAGCGTATTTTATGCCTCTGATTGTTGTCTCTTGTCATCCTAAATCCCCATTCATACAGAAATTTTGTTACAACATCCTCAGAAGGCTTAGAGTAAGAAGATATGAAAATAATAAGTCACATAATTGTTTCCAAACTACTCAGGGCTTTGCATTTAAATTTAAAGAGAAGCTGTCACCTAGGCACAAAACTTGTGCATATGCAGTAGTTTACTAGTGGAATGAAACAAATTTGTGTTACTGAATCATTGTTAAGTATTAAAGCTGAGATGGGGCCTTAAAAAGAAAACCTACCCACCTGGGGCTTCCTTCGGTCTGGGGTGAGGGAACACTCACAGCCGGACTGCGCCTGCACCGACTGGACGACTTACCGGGGCCAGTTGCGGACAGGCGCGGAGCTAGGGGGGGTCGGGGTAGGACAAGTGCCCCGGGGCGCCTGGTCCCCAAGGGCGCCCTCCGCCTGGCTGAGCTGCGGGGTTTTTTTTTTTTTTTTTTCCGGCGGGTGAGGGGAGCAGCGCAGAGAAGAGGGAGAGCTGTGCGGACGGTGGGGAAGGGGGGCCATATCCCCCCTCCTTCCCTCACCTTAGGTGCTCTCTCCCTCCCTCGCTGTCCCCTCCAATGTCCAGGTGGCTGGGCTGGCAGCGGTGGGCGGAACTCACCTCCGTCTCGCTCCAGCGCGGGCGGAAGTTCGGGTGCGCAGCCGCTGCTCTGGTCTGGACCAGACCAGAGTAGTGGCAGATCCATCCGGCGCTGCGACGAGACGGAGGTAAGTTCCGCCCGCCGCTGCCAGCCACCCGGACATTGGAGGGGACAGCGAGGAAGGGAGAGCAGCTCTTCTCTGCGCTGCTCCCCTCCTGCTGGGGAGGGGGACACCTGACCTGGCTACCTACTCTGGGCACATATACCCCTGCCTACATATACTGGACTTATATCCCTGGCTACCTACTCTGGGCACATATACCCCTGGCTACCTACTCTGGGCACATATACCCCTGGCTACCTACTCTGGGCACATATACCCCTGGCTACCTACTCTGGGCACATATACCCCTGGCTACCTACTCTTGGCACATATACCCCTGCCTACATATACTGGGCATATACCCCTGGCTACCTACTCTGGGCACATATACCCCTGGCTACCTACTCTGGGCACATATACCCCTGGCTACCTACTCTGGGCACATATACCCCTGGCTACCTACTCTTGGCACATATACCCCTGCCTACATATACTGGGCATATACCCCTGGCTACCTACTCTGGGCACATATACCCCTGGCTACCTACTCTGGGCACATATACCCCTGGCTACCTACTCTGGGCACATATACCCCTGGCTACCTACTCTGGGCACATATACCCCTGGCTACCTACTCTGGGCACATATACCCCTTGCTACCTACTCTTGGCACATATACCCCTGCCTACATATACTGGGCATATACCCCTGGCTACCTACTCTGGGCACATATACCCCTGGCTACATACTCAGGGCACATATACCCCTGCCTACATATACTGGGCACATATAACCCTAACTACATATACTGGGTACATATACCCCTGGCTACATATACTGGGCATATATACCCCTGGCTACATATACTGGGCATATATACCCCTGGCTACATATACTGGGCACATATACCTCTGGCTACATATACTGGGGACACATACCCCTGCCTACATATACTGGGCACATATACCCCTGGCTACCTGTTCTGTGGACATCTCTACCCCTGGCTACCTGTTCTGGGGACATCTATACTGCTGGCCACCTATTCTGGGGACACCTATAGACCTGGGGCTACCTATTTTTGGGGAAGCACTGCTGTCAGATTGAGTGTATTTTGGGGAACTGCTGCCAGGTGAGAGGTGTCTACCATATTAAGGGGGCATTCTGCCTATTTATGTGAAATGCTGTCTATTTATGTGCCTCATGACTGCTGAATTTGTCTTGTTGGGGGCCTCATGGTTACTGAATTTGTCTTGTTGGGGGCCTCATGATTTGTTGGGGGCCTCAAGATCGCTGAATTTGTCTTGTTAGGGGCCTCATGATTGCTGAATTTGTCTTGTTAGGGGCCTCATGATTGCTGAATTTGTCTTGTTGGGGGCCTCAGGATTGCTAAATTTGTCTTGTTGGGGGCCTCATGATTGCTGAGTTGGTCATGTTGGGGGCCTCATGATTGCTGAGTTGGTCATGTTGGGGGCCTCATGTTTACTCATGATTGCGGAATTTGTCTTGATGGGGGGGCTCATGATTGCTGAATTTGTCTTGGAACATGCTGGAAGGTACATACTGAGGGAGGGTGGGTGAGTGTGAGCCTGCTAACCTCCATGTACATTTGAAGGGGCGTGACCAAATGTGGAGCACCCATAATCACGCTCACATTTGGTCACGACCCTTCACCTTAGGGGGCGCATTAATAGTCTTTGTCCCCGGGCGCTGAAAACCCTAGCTATGCCTCTGGTTGCGGATGAACCAGGCAGCTACTGAGGACGACAAGGGAGTGATCAGGCCGGAGGAGGCTGGAGGAAGCCCCAGATATGTATACTTTCTTTTTAAGGCCATATCTCAGGTACACTTTAAGCCTCACTAAACGTAATGAAGTGGTATGTTGTGAAAAAACTGAATATATTGTCTGAAACAAAATCAAAACACAATTTTGTACATATTACACCAATCATGTTGTAATTTTAAGGACCCATTTTACAATATATAAACACTCCCCTCCCCTAGTTTTGGAAGTTGGCACTTTTCATATCAGCTTCCAGGTAAATGGCTTATTCACACTTACTAAGCATATTAATATCTTACAAATGTGAACTGTCAACTTCTGCTTGTACCTGGACAGTTAACTTAGGCCTCGTTTCCATCTATGCGCTTCTGTCTGCTTCTGTCCGCTTTTCAGCAACATGTATCAATCTGTAACATTGATGTGCTGAAAAAAAGCGGATAGAAGCGGACAGATGGAAACAAGGCCTTACTATAACAAAAAATGATGAGTTCTCAAGTTAGGATCTTTTAAGCTGTTTTTGTGTTGACAGTGGTTGGGTACTTGGGTTTAAATTTTCTGTAAGGTTGCATAAGTCTGGATTCACACTGGTGCATTGTATAACACACATGTTATAATGTGTGTGCATTACAATGGAGACCAGACATAGACTTTTTTTTACAAAGCCAGCATGCAGCGAGTTAGAATAACACGATCCGTTCAGGGGCGTAGCTAGAAATGACTGGGCCCCATAGCAAAAAAAAATTATGCCCCCCCCCCACGACCTTCCAACCCCACAGACCTCGGACCTCCCACCCAAACATTTTGTGGGGAAATCTGATTTCCCCACAAAATGCAACCAGATTGTCGCCAGATTTCCCTACAATATGCAACCAGATTGTCGCCAGATTTCCCTACAATATGCAACCAGATTGTCAGCAGATTTCCCCACAATATGCAACCAGATGTTTGGCAGATTTCCTCACAAAATGCAACTAGATTGTCGGCAGATTTCCCTACAATATGCAACCAGATTGTCGGAAGATTTCCCAACAAAATGCAACCAGATTGTCGGCAGATTTCCCCACAATATGCAACCAGATTGTTGGCAGATTTCCCCACGAAATGCAACCAGATTGTCGCCAAATTTCCCCACGAAATGCAACCAGATTGTCGCCAAATTTCCCCACAATATGCAACCAGATTGTTGGCAGATTTCCCCACGAAATGCAACCAGATTGTCGCCAAACTTCCCCACAAAATGCAATCAGATTGTCGCCAGATTTCCTCACAAAATGCAGTATATGTAGTTAGGTCTATAGTGGGCTAACATTAATTACCTGGAGGGAGGGTGGTTGGGCAGGCTGGCACACTATTTGCGGTGCAGGCACTGCACTGGGTAGGCAGTTAGGTAGACGGGTGGGAGGGTAGGCAGATAGGTAGACGGGTGGGAGGGTAGGCAGATAGGTAGCCGGGTGGGCAGTTAGGTAGCCGGGTGGGAAGTTAGGTAGAAGGGTGGGCAGTTAGGTAGCCGGGTGGGAAGTTAGGTAGCCGGGTGGGAAGTTAGGTAGCCAGGTGGCAGGGTGGGCAGTTAGGTATCCGGGTAGGCAGTTAGGTAGCTGTGTGTCAGGGTAGGCAGATAGGTAGCTGGGTGGGCAGTTAGGTAGCTGGGTGGCAGGGTAGGCAGATAGGTAGCTGGGTGGTAGGGTAGGCAGTTAGGTAGCTGGGTGGGCAGTTAGGTAGCCGGGCGGGCAGTTAGGTAGCTGGGTGGCAGGGTAGGCAGATAGGTAGCCAGGTGGGCAGCTAGGTAGCTGGTTGGGCAGTTAGGTATCCGGGTGGGAGGGTGGGCAGTTAGGTATCCGGGTGGGAGGGTGGGCAGTTAGGTAGCCGGGTGGGAGGGTGGGCAGTTAGGTAGCCGGGTGGGAGGGGAGGTAGCTGAGTAGTTAGTGGTGTAGGGGCCCGACCCTTATCTCCCGTGCCTCACCTGGGGTCCCCCCTCCTTCCATCAGCGGCGAGAGATGGCCCCACGGCAGCCCTACGTCACAGGGGGCCCGCAGCTACCTGTCCTGAGAGGACTTTTTTGTTTATTTTTATTTTCGCAGGCCGGCCGGGGCCCCCCTCCCTCACCTCGGCGCCTCCCCCCTGCCTCACCTCAGGTCCCCCCTCAGCGGCGAGAGAGTGGCATATACAGGAAGCTCCGGCGGGGTAATCAGCCGCTAGAGGTTCAGCTGCCTCCCGGGCTACGGTGTCCCCACTGTATTGCTGCTTGCAATAAACAGGAAGCGGTGCGAGCAGCAATACAGAGGTGACAGCGTAGCCCAGAGGCAGCTGAACCTCTAGTGGCTGTTTACCCCGCTGGAGCTTTCTGTATATGCCGCTCTCTCGCCGCTGAGGGGGGACCCGAGGTGAGGCGGGGGGGGGGGGAAGTGATGGAGGGAGGGGGGCCCGACCGGCAGGCCGGCGAAAATAGAAATAAACAAAAAAAAAAGGACAGGTAGCTGCGGGCCCCCTGTGACGTAGGGCTGCCGTGGGGCCCCATAGCAACGCTATGGCGGCTATCCCCATTGCTGCGCCACTGGATCCGTTACAACGCAGAGATATGAACGGGCTCATAAAATTGTATGGGCAGTGAGTTGACATGCAGGATTATTCCGGAATGCAACTGAGCACTGTGAACTATCCATAAATGGCATTTTGATAGGTATTTTGTGTAGGTGCAACCAGATCCTTCAGAGCTTTATCAAGGAATATGGGTTTTTGATTTGCCTTTTTATATTTTGCTGTTATTCAGTTGGTTGAATATTCATACATTTTGGATTGTTCAGTACCCAGTTTTGGGAATGTAAAACAATAAGGTGATTGGGCAGGTGATTTATAGGCAATGTTGAAGGAAATATATAATCATGTGATATTTTCATATACATTTCCTTAATATTTTCATTAATTATTCATTTTCTTACTCCTAGCGCATAAAAGCCTTTTCCAGTAGCTTCTCTTGAAAAGCAGATACTATGTTTACCATTTTTTCTATTGCTGATGATGTGCTAATCGGAAGTATATTTTTTGTTACGGATGTATAATTGTCAGAAAGGGATTTTTAATAGGTTATTTCATGTAGGTGCAATCAGGTCCTTCAGAGCTCTACCAAGTAGTGAGGGTTTGGATGTGTCTGTTTTTGTACAAAATGGCAAAATGGTCGAGATGCATGATATACCTAAGTAAGCAGTGTCTTATTTCATTATCTACAAAGAGAGAAGCACACCATTTTTGTATCAAGCACTACAAAGCCTCAGTGGTGGTGTATATATATATATATATATATATATATATATATATATATATATATATATATATGTGTGTATATATATATATATATATATATATATATATGTGTATATATATATATATATATATATATTACACAAGTGGGTTTCAAGCACAGTTGTGGATTCACCAGGCCTCTATACTGATGTACAAGTAACACATTATATTTCTTTCATTTTCAGAAAATGCCTGGCTGTTAATGTCTACAGCACACTGTGTGGCTGTATCTAGGACACACACCGCAAGTTCATACTGCTAGGTTTATACTTTCATGTCCATATTTTACATATCTCTCCCTTGTGTTGCTTGCAATATAACCTATTTACACTGAGCCGACCGGCCACTCATGGGGAGTAACATTTATACATATGTTATACAGCGTACACCCCTGCATGGCAGATTTTATTTTTATATTTTTTTACTCTTATCTTATAAGCAGGGTTGCTTAGCAACCCATGACAACAGCGAGGTGTCATCTACACCTCCTCTGTGGGCAGTGCTCGCATGTGGGGGCCGTTCCCTAAAGGGAGCTACTCTCAGATGAACCTAATTGAGGGCTGAGACGCAAGCTGCATTCCAGGTTAGGGGAGGACAGGAAATAGACGAGCGCACGGGTGGAAGTGACATCACCGCCACAGAGCCATCTATTCAATCAGATAGCCGGTATAGACAGTGGCCGTTTGAATAATCTGGCCACTATGGCGAAAACCCTCCTCCTGCCAAGAGCCGCCCCCCTGCTGGATTGGAGGGTAATTACAGGGCGTGTTACTAGACTGATGTACCTCAATGGTGTATGCAGCACTCACCCTCCAGACCCCCAGCACCCATGTATAGGTAAGAGTACCAGCACACTGGCACCCTGCAATCTGCATACTGTTAGCAGGTGCGTGGTGGCCGATACACCCCCGCCACACCTTAGTTCCAACCTCCTCCCCACCTATATATATGGCTGTGCCAGACGGGTTACTTCAGCTATGACTGGGGCTTTCTATGATGGGGTTTTTTTTTGTAAATTTGTAAACATGTGGTGTAGGATGTTTATGTAACTACTGTATATATGTATAGCACACTTTCTGATGAAGCCTGTTGGTGAAGCATGTCCATGTTAAAGTCTATGTACAGCACGTTGCACTACTTGTAATGTGTTAAACTCACCCGTCTGAACCGGAGGTGTTGCTGGGAGGACCAGACTCTAGGTGAACGCACCATCTCTGTTCCATCACAGCGTTTCATCGTCCTGCCCACACACCGCGGAACTGTGAAGGCATCTGCCAAATCCATGGGATAGCTACACCTCGCTCCAGTGTTCCATACTGCAGTCGAGGGGGATGAGCAAAGACCCCCATGGTTTGACCTAGATGACTCATTGAGCCCTCCACAGGAGAGCACCCATAACCATGGAACTCTACCTTTTAACTTTTACTGTTGCTTATAAAAGTAAAATTATCATGCTTTTACATATGTACCCATAGGGCTATGTCCTTCTGGACTTAAGTGTTTGGCAATTGTTTTCCCTGGTACTTTATTTCCTTCGGTTAGTGTTTTTTGACATTATTGTCAGATCTGACAAGATTAACTGCATACTTGTTTCAGGTGTGATTCAGACCCTACTGCAGCCAAATAGATCAATAGGACTGCCAAACAACTGGTATTGTTTAAAACAAAATAAATATGGCAGCCTCCATATTCTTCTCACTTCAGTTGTCCTTGAAGTGACAAATGTAACAATTTTATTTGTGTCTCTTATTGCTACTCAGCAACACTGGCACAAACAAATACAACTACAAGCAGCACTATGAATCTAATAGCTGCTATCTGCAAAATAGGGCTATCACAATGTTGCAGTGGAAACAATACTGTGTGTTATACTTGTAGTTCTGCAGATGCATATAATACATGCCATAAAATATAATTCAAAGTAGACCCATGCTTAGAGATTTTGAAAGCTGTCATAGCTGACTACATGCTAAAAATGAATGAAAGCTATTGAGAACAATTTAAAAGTTGACTAGAAGACTCCACTTTATAGTGAGAAAGCTTAGAACTTTTCAGAGAAAATAAACCATTAAAATAAGTGTATACTGTATATGGAGGGCCCTAATTGTCTCATATGTGGTAGCACTAAAAGTTTATTTAACATCTATAAAATCACAGTCTGCTTTTCAGACTTAACCACTTTACCCCCACGCGTACGAATTTCTCCGACCCTTTTTCCATTCTTTAACCCCCAGGGACGGAGAAATCCGTACTTTCCGCGCTCCCGCCACTGCCCGCGCTCCCGTTCGCTCTAGCGCACACTCCCGCTCATAAACATGCCGCTGGCCGCTCGCCCGCAGATCAATGAACGGGAAAGTCCATTCCCGTTCGTTGATCTAAGCCCCGCAATGATCTGCTGCTTATCCGCTAAGCAGCGCGATCATTGTGAAAAAAAATAATTCTCAGCCTCCTAGTACTTCCTGCAAGCGTCCGGAAGGACAAATAAATTAGTTTTACACTAAAACTTAACTCCTTACCTCCCACACTCCCCAATTTATTTTTGTAATTAAAAAAAAAAAATTACAATAAAAAAAAATACATAAATAGTTACCTTAGGGACTGAACTTTTTAAATATTTATGTCAAGAGGGTATAACACTGTTACTTTATAAACTATCGGCTTGTAATTAGGGATGGACGCAAAACTGAAAAAAATGCACCTTTATTTTCAATTAAAATATTGGCGCCAAACATTGTGATAGGGACATAATTTAAACGGTTTTATAACCGGGACAAATGGGCAAATACATTTCATGGGTTTTAATTACAGTAGCATGCATTATTTGAAAACTATAAAGGCCGAAAACTGAAAAATACTTTTTTTCCCAAATTTTTTTTCTATTTTCCCATTAAAACACATTTAGAATAAAATAATTCTTGACATAATGTCCCACCTAAAGTAAGCCTAATTGGTGGCGAAAAAAACAAGATATAGTTCATTTCATTGCGATAAGTAATAATAAAGTTATAGACGAATTAATGGAAGGAGCGCCGAAAGGTGAAAATTGCTCTGGTGGTCAAGGGGTAAAACCCCTCAGTTGGGAAGTGGTTAAAGCACGATCAACAATGTGTCCCTCTCTGCATTTCTCACATGAACTTTATCTTATCTATGCCTATCACTAACCTCCTCCTACCTACTCCTAAGACTAACCTCCCCCTATATATGCCTAACACCAACCTCACATAACTATTCCTAACACTAGCCTAACCCCTGTATATGGCTAACACTAACCTGAAAACCCAGAGCTGCTGAATTATTAAAACGCGGCATCTAAACAAAAACTCAGCACCTAAATTACCCCCTAGGTGCTCGATTATATTACAGTTACCATTTCTGCTCCCCTGTCGCTCTGCCGAAAGCTGGTGTTTGCCTACACCATAGGCAAACTCCGGCACTCAAATTACACACTGGGTTCCACTACTATATAGCCACTAATTACATAGCAGCCTTTAGCGGCATCCAAAATACCGTCTGCCCTTTCACCTGATTTGATTAACCCAGCCATAGTGCAGGAACAGGTGGTACAATGCAGCCACTGTTCAGTTCCAGTCATTAATGCAAGGTCTGCTATTGTGTAATAAAATTAAGCCCCGTAATTACCCCTCCCATTGCCAGCAAGATAATCAAAAAGCCTGTCGTTCGGCTATAGTGTAGCCAAACTTCAGTGCACTGCAGCTCCCAGTAAGTGACTATATAGCTACTCAAAACCTCATGACAGCCACCATCCATGCAGTATGTAGTGGAACTCAACCCCCACTATTTTGTTTGAGCATAAAGTTCCAGTCACAGAGTTCCGACAGGTAGCGGAACACCACCGCTGCTATTTTGCTTGGTTGATCATTGAAAAAAAGCATAGGAATAGCCAGTAGTAGAATATCAGTAAATTTACTGATATTCCATCACTTCATCCATATAGCAAAATATTGGTAATACTTACCGGTATATTATACTATGGCCCAACCTCCCCCTACTCTCACACAGAACCCTCCCCTGGTCATGCCTACATTTAACACCCCCCCCCCCCCACCCTGGTGGGTTCCTAGGCTTAACCCCGCTAGTGAATGCCCAATCTTAACCCCCTAGTGGCCAAGTAACCTTAACTCCCTGTAAGCACCTAAACTTACAGAGGAACTCCAGTGAAAATAATGTAATAAAAAAGGGCATCATTTTTACAATAATTATGTATAAATGATTTAGTCAGTGTTTGCCCATTGTAAAATCTTTTAAATCCCTAATTCACATTCAGACATTTATCACATGGTGACATTTTTACTGATGGCAGGTGATGTAGCTGCTGCATGCTGTTTTGGCAGTTGGAAGCAGCTGTAAACAGCTATTTCCCACAATGCAACAAGGTTCACAGACAGGAAACTGCCAGGAGTACCACGGTCCTCAGAGTTTCTTGTGGGAGGGGTTTCACCACAATATCAGTCATACAGCGCCCCCTGATGGTCTGTTTGTGAAAAGGAATAGATTTCTCATGTAAAAGGGGGTATCAGCTACTGGATGGGATAAAGTTCAATTCTTGGTCGGAGTTTCTCTTTAACACTCCCCATGGACACCTAACCATACACCTCTTTTGTGGGCACTTAGCCTTAAACCCTGGCTTCCTGTTGAAAAGGTAGCACACTGTAATATATTTTAGTGGGTGCCCTTTTCAACTGCTCTGCGCTATCCTTGCTGCTGTGATAGTAATAGTATTATAAAAGTAAAAGCAGCTGGTGCCATTATTAGATAATAAAGACAATTGTGCTGATCCAGAGAAAGCTTCATTGAAAATATTAATGACAATGAAGCAGTGAATGGCATAGACCGTATGTTTATGTATGCTCATGGCACCACATGTGAGACCAATATTGTAACGCTGCAGGACTAAGAAAACCTCTCTGTGCATTTTTGTTGTCTAGATGATAATTATTCTCCAAGGGAAAGCGTCAGGTTTTAATATCTCAAAGGCTTACTAACCCAATTAATGCAACTCATGCTAAATTATCCAATTAAATGATACTGTGTATGGCATCTATTCTGAAAGACTGCCACATTTATTTAGTAAGCGGCTACTGGTCATGATACAAATGAACAGGGAAGCTATCCATGCACGGCAATGTGTAATATCTGTTCAATATTAGCTTGCATCATTCTAGGAGCAGTTTTATACTCATGCACAGGCACAGTTGCTTGCTGTCCTGAGAATAAAACCATTTAATATGTAAGCTTGAGGCCATGAGTAAAAAGTGACTTGTCATTAATGACAAATATATGTCACAAATCAAATATTTATGCTTTATGTTTAGGGTGATAAATGTGTTCTTGCCATTCCATCTCCTTTTTGCTAAACCTCTTCCTTATGAGGTATTAGCATAACAGTGTTTATATTCTAAAAGAGGTGGTCACATGATTTGGGCCAGGCATTTATACAGCAAAGCAGCTTATTGTAACCCAGATTTCTGCATGGCTTGATACATATGCAAGCTAGACACCTTGAAAACCAAATTATCTGCATCTTGAAAGCAGATTTTTCATCAAAACAGTAATGCCATTTTTGCATTTTAATACATCACAATATTATTTCCTGAGACGGTGAGGTTTTTTTTTTAGCGTGTGACAATATTGTTTATGATCATACGGGCAATATGAGCATTGTAGAACAAAGGCACAACTGTATGATTTACAAAACCATTACAGGTCCATAACATATCACGAATTCAGTGGTAACGGTTTCTCAGGATATTCCATGTGGTGCTGATGAATTACCCATATACCAATAACACCTCAATGTGTGATTTGTCTATAGGAGTGATGATTTCTTTCCATTCATTAAAAGATGCCAAGATATCTGACATTCACTATATGAACAGAGGAGGGATCTGATGGCTGGTACCACGAAAGTCAGCTATATCAATCTTCCTGAAGTACACTTTAAGACAGTGGAGGTGGGGGAGAGGGGTTTGATGCTTCATTACGCCCTCTGCAGTGCCTTTCAGAGAAGGAATCTCTGCTGCTGGACTGGCTGGGGAGGTGTACACCAGCAATGAGACTGGTAATGGTAGGACTGTACTGAATACAATAACGGTGGTGAGGCCAATGGTGAGGGATTAAAGGTTCCCTCAGTTTATAACTAGGTCAAAAATGTAAATACTTATTAAAATGAAGACATGTCAATGTGCCCATTAATGGTTAAGTTGCCCATTCATGATACAATCGTGATTGCACAATCGTACCCCTTTTATGTAATACGATAGACTAACTTAACCTTCCTGGCGGTAAGCCCGAGCTGAGCTCGGGCTATGCCGCCGGAAGGCACCGCTCAGGCCCCGCTGGGCCGATTTGCATAATTTTTTTATTGCTGCACGCAGCTAGCACTTTGCTAGCTGCGTGCAGTGCCAGATCACCGCCGCTACCCGCCGATCCGCCGCTATCCGTCGCGCCGCAGCCGCCCCCCCGCCAGACCCCGTGCGCTGCCTGGCCAATCAGTGCCAGGCAGCTCTATGGGGTGGATAGGAATCCCCTTTGACGTCATGACGTCGGTGACGTCATCCCGCCCCGTCGCCATGGCGACGGGGGAAGCCCTCCAGGAGAACGGGATCTCCTGATCGCCGATCGCCGGCGGCGATCGGAGGGGCTGGGGGGATGCCGCTGAGCAGCGGCTATCATGTAGCGAGACTTTGTCTCGCTACATGAAAAAAAAAAAAAAAAAAAAAAAGATTTGCTGCCCCCTGGTGATTTTTTAGCAAACCGCCAGGAGGGTTAAAGAGGAACTGTAGCGAAGAGGGAAAAAATAAATCAATACATTGCAAAGTGGGAAGTTTAAAAATAGAAGAGAGATCAAGAAATGATTGATATTCACCATGTAATTTGTTCATACTGTTTGATCCACATTCAGTCTACACGTAATCATCTTTACTACTAGCAGACATGGTAAAAAAACAGACAACACCAACTTCCATTGTCTATAATAACACCCTCTAACAATGCGATAGGGTAAAAGGTTATTTTTTATAGATATATGTATGGAAAGAGGGAAATACTGGTTTCTAGGCACTTGGAAACAGCTGCTATTTCCCACAATGCAACAAGGCTCCCACAGTGAGAGGTCAAGACCTAGGTGCTAACATCACACTGTGGGAGGGGTTTCACCACAAATCAGTCATAGAGACCCCCCTGATGATCTGTTCGAGAAAAGGAATAGATTTCTCATGGAAAAGGGGTATTGGCTACTGACTGGGATGAAGTTCAATCCTTGGTTGCAGTTCCTCTTTAAGTACCTATTCACTAAGTTTACCCTTCTAATATGTAGATTTGATAAGAATGTACAATCAAGATTAGAGGAACTCCAAATTAAAGGTTTCTTCTAAATGGAAAAACAAGCAAAAAAGTACACCATTTTCGACTTTCCACTTTTGAAAGCTATTTTTTATGCTAGTTTTATGAAACCATTTTTATTAGGAAAAGGGTTTTGATCTTTACTGATTCAGCTTTGAAAATTCACAACTTACTGTGAGGTGAAGATAAGAGGCTCTATAAAAATGAATGGAGTAAAAGGCTGCCACTCACTACAGTAAGTTTTCATTGCAACTGTTATTTCAAAAGTAGCCGTAGGTGGCTCACTGACTTTTATTATGGCCACTTACTGCTCTTTTCTGAACTGGTGCTCTGCTGCAAAAGTGATTGGCAGGATGTTTGATACAATTTTCCAAAAGCGATCCGCATACTTTATGCCGGGAACCCTCAATATATTGTTCCATTTCCACATATACAGGGATCTGGCCAATGACAGCTTCGGGGCCCTGGGATGTCCCTGTTGTCAAATTTACAGGACAGAAGACATTATTGGTACTGTGGTGAAAGAACAATAAATTGACGGTTCCTTGCTTACAGTCTGTAGACCTTCTTTGAAAAATAGCTTGGTACATGGTATGGATTCAGCACCAACTAATTGTGGAGTGGGCAGTCTATTGGATTGTTTGATACAGGCACATGAGTTTTCCATTGTTCTCAATTGCCTTTGCCACTCTGAAAGTGGCAAAAAAGTGGACTTTTATAAAGAGACTAGTAGACCCAAGCCCGTTTAAAAACGGGCTCTAGGTCTTTTTACGGCCGCCGCCGTCAGTGCGCATGTGTGCGCACGCAACCGCCCACACCCGCCGCGCACCCGCCCACCTCGCCTGTTCGCACCTGCCCACCTTGTCCGCCCGCGCCCGCCCACCCAGCTCCCTGGTCCCAGTTGTCCGTTACTGCGCGCATGCGCAATAACAAAAAACCTGGGACACAGGGACAGCTGCTGGACGCAGCAACACTTAGGTTTTATTAGGTAGGATGATAAGTTTGTTTGGCACGTTTGTGCTAAATGACAGGAAAATAGTGAACATTGCAAATGTGTTAATTGTGATAAATTGGGCAAATAAAAATGTTATATTAAGGAAATATTTAAACTTTTTCTGGTAAACAGGCAGTTTGCCCTCAATAATAAATAGATTTAATTTGATTGAATATGCATATTATCACTGCCAAGTATGAAGGGTGTGATTTTCACAGTATGGCACAGGTTCACATTACAGGGTGCCCACACTAGCAAATCAGCACTTCAGGAAGTTATATACAGAATATGTAAGAAAATAAAGCTCTCTAGTGTCAGCTGCCTGTTTTGGCATCTATAGCATCTTTAGGGGCTCTAGTGGTCATTTTGGAGAAGACAGAATCCTGTTTTGGTGAATTGTCATAATGGAGAGCAAAACCAAAGTTCTTCCCAATTGTTCAGAATATAACCAGCTATATGGAATGAGGACCAGAGCAATAGGATGTTATTGCTGTTACTATTGGAATAACATGTTTATAAGGCCACGTTCTCAGTGGCCGCAACGCAACGTTCCCTGTGACGGCAGGATCCCAATGCAATGGATAGGGACAGCCATGCCACATGTTATGCTTTTGTTGCTATGGGTAAAGTAAAGTGAAGTCAATGAAAAGTATTCTTCACCCTTACTGTTAACGTGTGTTGACCAGTAATGCACTGCATGCAGTGAGTTATCATACTGAAAACACATTATACTGCAACTCTCCCACCACATTGTGAGCATCGTATGGGTGATTCATTGCAATGCAGCAAGGTGTTACAAAGCAGCCGTTAAACCGCAACGCAGCACTTTGAACAGGGCCTTAATGATTTAAAGAGAACCCGAGGTGGGTTTGAAGAATATTATCTGCATACATAGGCTGGATCTGCCTATACAGCCCAGCCTCTGTTGCTATCCCAAACCCCCCTAAGGTCCCCCTGCACTCTGCAATCCCTCATAAATCACAGCCACGCTGCTGACAAACAGCTTGTCAGAGCTGGCTGTGTTTATCTCTATAGTGTCAGTCTGCTGCTCTCCCCGCCTCCTGCAGAACTTCAGTCCCCGCCTGCATCCCTTCCCTCCCTGCTGATTGGAGGAGGCGGGGGTGCAGCTGAGACTGACACTACAGATGTAAACACAGCCTCACAGCACGGCTGTGATTTATGAGGGATTGTAGAGTGCAGGGGGACCTTAGTGGGGTTTGGGATAGCAACAGAGGCTGGGCTGTATAGGCAGATCCAGCCTCTGTATGCAGATAACATTCTTTAAACACACCTCGGGTTCTCTTTAACTTTATTCTCAACAATCTCTATAGAAACTGTGTTTCCTAAATATGCTCTGATACATTTTGCCATGAACAAGCATGGCCCATAAGTAGCAGTGCACATGCATGATCTGAAAACTTCTGTACCCTACTCTTTTTAGTTTTATTTAGTCTGCATCTTTATGGAAAAAAAACCCCACCATTTAAAAATAGAACAAATAATAACTGCCAGGTAGAGTAAGGTAATGTTTGTTTCCTAGATAAAGCCTAAAGTACATTCACTGTGTTGTACACAAAGCCATCTGACTGAGACAATTAAGGGATTAGCCCGACACCATCATAAGTCCATTCCACTGCAGCCCAGTCATTTTGAGCAGCTCACACTTCATCATTTCCCCATTGCTTCTTTGGAGAGAGCTATTCCCTAGCAATAAACAGAACAAATAAATGACATTTAATCATGACACAGTGTCAAGGAGAAGAAGAATGTACTCACCCCAGGTAAAGTTTTAATATTGTGCAATGCGTTCTGTGCTTCCAGTGCTGCTTTTCTTGTATAAAACGTTACAAAACAACAACCTGCGGATCATACACAGAGAGGGATTAGGAAGTGTCTGAATATAAGATCCAGGTACAGTCTTAAATGAAGATAAATGAACTGTATGGTGAAAGCAGGCTTTCCAAGCTCACCAAAGCAAGTATTAATGTCAATGTATTTCTTGTAGAACAAAATTTCAAAATGCACTCATTCCTCTGAAATAACATAAAGTACATTACATTGGCACACATACAATATATTCCACGGTTTGTTAATTTTAATCATATTCATTTTTTGCCACACAAAAAGCTCATAATTTTTACATATTTTTATTGTTAAATGATTTAGAGCCTTATATGTGCACTGACTCTGGTAAACAATAATTATTTTTGTTAACAATGCTGCCTCAAGGCTACTTGTTCAGGCCAAGGGTTTAATATAGACTCCCTCATTATCATCCAAACTACCCAAATTACAGAAATCTGCCTAGAGACAATTCATTTGTATGGGCAACCACACTACCTCAGTCATACAGTTTTTCCAAAACTGTACATGTATTAATACTAAAACTGTTATCGAGTATTGTATTCCATTTTAGTTTAGGCTTTTTAAATTATTTAGAAGAAGAAATCTAGCTTATGCAATGTCTTCAAGCAGCAGAAAAATGCCCAAGTTACTGATGTTGAAATGAAGTTACAGGGTAATATTAAATGGATTACACATCACTGACTGACCCAATTATAATTACCTTCAAGCCATCTAAACAATATTCTGGTGTGAGCTATTCTAAAGCTAAAAAAGTTAACCTTCAGCTTTACCACTTGTGAGTAGCGGTGATTGCAATCTACACCCTGTTTGGAGGATGTTTTTTCTGTCAGGGCCTAGATTTCACTCACTGCCACTGCACGCTCTCGTCGATCACATTGCTCTCTCTCCGACGCAGCTCACTTGCCCTGCTGTCGGTATGACAGCAGAGCTCTGTGAGCCGGTTAGGAGCTGATTTCATTGGCTCCTGACCCTGTCATCAATGTGAGCCAATCTCCTTGGCTCACATTAATGACAGGGTCAGAAGCCAATGGCTCCTGACTGGCACATAGAGCTCTGCTGTCATAGATATGGCAGAGTTGATGGCCTGAGGTAACGGGTGTGCAGTGTGAATGGCGGTAGTGGTGATTCAGTGTAGCGTTTCATCGGTATGCACTGGTTTCTGGTACCAGCAGCCTCTGGTCCTTAAGGGGGAAGAGACTGCTGGTACTGAAGGAGTTAAGTAATTTTGTAAGTAAGTACTTGCTTGTTTATTTATTTTTGATAAGTTAACATAATGATCAGACAGGACTTTTGATAATCTCTCAGGAAGAAGGCATGATATGAATACCCCACTCATGTAAAAAAGAGTGAAAACTCCCTTCTAAGGCCTGGGGCCCACTAGAAGAGCTTTTCTATGCACCAGTTATTTGTAAAGCTCTTGCTAATGCAATGCTATGGGTGATTTTTTTTTTTAGAAAACCACATCCCTCAAGTGGGATCAAAACCATAGCATTACATGAGCAAGAGCTTTTCAAATTACAAGTGCTCAGAAAATTGCTGCTAGTGGGTCCCAGGGGTTACAGTGATGTAAAGCTTTATTGCATTGTGCACCTACTTTCAGGTATGTGATTTATATAACTGAAGTCAAGGGATCGACACATCAGCCAAGCAGCTGCCATTTATAGAAGATCAGCCTCCATATTCCTCACATGTCAGATTTCCTTACACTGTCATTAGGTTTGTCACCCGAGCAGGTAAAATGGAATTTAAAAATGCTCCAAATCCCAGTAAGCAAATCACATTTACATTTAAAATGAGCTCTTGTAACTCTCTACTAATATACACAATTGGCAGGACGCAACATGTTCTGTGTATTGGTGCTATGCATTTCTGACCAATGAACTGACTTATCGGTTAAGTAGCACATTGTCCCGGATCTATAAATTGAAAATGTAGCTTTTTCTGCCTAGAGCAATTTTTTTTTGCTTTAGGCAAAAATAAGAAGAGGTGAAAGAGCACCATTGCTGCAAAGTAATATTCACTTGTTGCGAAAATGTAAAGTAAGTTTCTGTTTCATGAGAAATCCATGGCTGCTTCAAGTTATTCATGTTTATTTTTATTTTTTTTCATTTTCATTATACACTGCAAGATCAATGTTAACATGAAAATTATTACTATGCATGGGCCAGTGCATCATTATTTGCTGGGCCCTGAATAAAGCTCACAGACACAACAACCCTGGAAAAATCCTTATGTATTTCCTCACCTCTCGTTGCCTCCCTATTCCTTCACATTGTACGCTTGCCAGGGCAGGGATCTCTCCCTCTTGTGTCTTGTAAAATGCTTAATTAAAATATAACTGACCCCAGGCAAAGCTACCAAAGGCAAGCACAGAGATATGTTTATGCTGTATCCACATACCCTTGTACATTGTTTCTCTCCTTCTTCCCCCGATCCCATAAACGCAGCTTGAAAACTTTGACTTATGGCTAAAGTCCTATTTTTAGACAGGAAGAGGCAGGCTGGCTGCAATGTTCCCTCCCATGACCCTCCAATCTCCTCCCCTTTCCCCTCCCTTAAGGGAATGGGAGGACAATAGAATGGAAAGCCTGCCTCTCCCTGTCTGAAAACTTGATTTCAGGCGAAAGTCACATTTTTCCAGGAGTGATTACAGGGACTGGGGGGAATGATGAGAAGAACAATGCACAGAGGTATGTGGATCCAACATGAACATACCTCTGTACATACCTTAGGTAGCTTTGCCTTATGCCAGGTATCCTTTAGGTCAGAGACACCAACCCTGTCATCAAGGCCCACCAACAGTACATGTTTTGCAGAAAACCACAAACATGCACAGGTGTGTTAATTAGTGTCTCAGCAGAGCTGATTAACTACCTCTGTGGTCCTTGAGGACAGGGTTGGGGAACACTGCTTTAAGTCACAGCATTTTTATCCTGCTTTGCTGTGAGTCACCTCAGCCTGCTGAAACATCTTCCTGTCAAGAGTGAAGCAGAACCTAATTACATATTAATTTTATAGTAGTCTACTCCTCATTATCTATGCCATTTACCCAACATTTCATCCTTTTTTTGCTATATAGTGGTATCGGTCTATACATATATCTGATTGTATCCAGGGTAGAAATAGTCCTAAGTGGTACATTGCATCCTGAAAATAAGCCTATAGTCATTGGATCCTGGAGGCTCCAAAGGCACATATCCATCCTAGCCAGTAGTAATATCATAACAATACATTTCTGATAGGGGGTTGATATTGGGGCTGCATTTGAGCCTCCAATTAGAGATGTCCCGAACGGTTCACCGGCGAACGGTTCCAGGCGAACGTCGGGTGGTTCGCGTTCACCTGCGAAGACGAACTTTCCCGGAAGTTCGATTTGCCCCACAATGCTCTATTGAGCAAAACTTTGACCCTCTACATCACAGTCAGCAGGCACATTGTTGCCAATCAGACTGCACTCACTCCTAGAGCCCCCCCCCCCCCCCCCTTATACAAGGCAAGGTCCTTGTGCCATTTTACTCACTAGTCCGCCTACACTAATTAGTTAAGGGACAGTTGCTGACAGACTCTGCTAGGGAGAGTTTAGTTAGGCTCTTATAGGTTCCTTATATCTCTCTCTCTCTCTCCCTCCTCCCTCTCTCCCTCCCTCAGGAGAGTCTCATCTTCCAGGGAATTGTAGAATTTCAAAAGCCAGCTTATATACCTTGGCCGAGAATTGAAACCAGGTCTTGGCCGGGAATTGAACCCAGGTCTGATAGCTCTCTTAACCGCTATACCACCACCAACACTACATGCTGAAGGCAGCCTAGCATGTACCATTATGATTTATCCTAGAGAAAAATGAGCTTGCTTAAAGATTTGTAGGCTTTCAAAAGCCAGCTTACATACCTTGGCCGGGAATTGAACCCAGGTCTCAGTGTGTGGTAGGTATCTGACTTAACCCCTATACCACCAACCACACTACATGCTGAAGCCAGGCTAGCATGTACTATTATGATCAATTCAAGAGAAAAATTAGCTCTCTCTCTCTCTAGGACTTGATGCCATTGAACTGAATTTTCAGCTTAAAACCATGAACGGATACTGGCAGATTTTCACAGGCATTTTGGGAATTCCGCCAGATTGAAAAAGCAATTCCGTTCTGACCAAACGGAACAGAATGACCAATTTCCGCCAAAAAATTCCAGAAAATACAATTCCGCGGAAAGCGGTGACCATCCCTACTAGAGAGAGAGAGAGAGAGAGAGAGAGATGAATCTGAATCTACCTGGCTATCTGGGGTTCTCTTCGGACAACTGTTGAACACAAAAGGCAAGGCCATGCCTGGCTACAAATCCTTAGAGAGAGCTTATTTTTCTCTTGGATTGATCATAATGGTACATGCTAGGCTGGCTTCAGAATGTAGTGTGGTTGGTGGTATAGGGGTTAAGTCAGATACCTACCACACACTGAGACCTGGGTTCAATTCCCAGCCCAGCCTGGGTTCAATTCCCAGTCACGGTATGTAAACTGGCTTTTGAAATTCTACAAATCCTTAAGCACGCTACTTTTTCTCTTGGATTGATCATAATGGTACATGCTAGGCTGGCTTAAGCATGTAGTGTGGTTGGTGGTATAGGGGTTAAGTCAGATACCTAGCACACACTGAGACCTGGGTTCAATTCCCAGCCCAGCCTGGGTTCAATTCCAAGCCACGGTATGTAAGCTGGCTTTTGAAATACTACAATTCCCTGGAAGATGAGACCCTCCCCCTGGAGGGAGGAGGGAAAATAGATAGGTGAGGAAATAAATGTGAATTCCGTAAAATTCAGCGGAATTTAAAAAAATTCCGCGGAATTCAGTTTTAGAGGTATAGCAATTCCGTTCCGACTGGCGGAATAGGAATTGACCCAATTCCGGACGGAATCGCGGAATTAAGAATTCCGCGGAATCCAGCGAGCATCCCTACTTCTCTCTCTCTCTCTAGTAGGTATGGTCACCGCTTTCCGCAGAATTGTATTTTCCGCAATTTTGGGAGGAAATTGGTCATTCTATTCCGTTTGGTCAGAACGGAATTGCTTTTTCAATCCGGCAGAATTCCGAAATTGCATGTCAAATTCTGCTGGTATCTATTGATGCCATTGAAGTGAATTTTCAGCTTAAAACCATCAAGTCCTAGAGAGAGAGAGAGAGAGCAAGCTCATTTTTCTCCTGGGTATATCACAATGGTACATGCTAGGCTGGCTTCAGCATGTAGTGTTGGTGGTGGTATAGCAGTTAAGAGAGCTATCTACTATGCACTCAGACCTGGGTTCAATTCCCGGCCAAGGTATGTGTAAGCTGGCTTTTGAAAGCCTACAAATCTTTAAGCAAGCTCATTTTTCTATAGGATATATCAGAATGGTACATGCTAGGCTGGTTTCAGAATGTAGTGTTGGTGGTGGTATAGCGGTTAAGAGAGCTATCTACCATGCACACAGACCTGGGTTCAATTCTCGGCCAAGGTATATAAGCTGGCTTTTGAAATTCTACAATTCCCTGGAAGATGAGACCCTTCTCCCTCCTGGAGTGAGAGAGGAAGGAGAGAGGGAGGGAGAGAGGGATACACTGTCTGATGCTGTATAGGCCTGTAATTGAACATTGCATGAGATTTGTGACCCTAAAATAGGGGTTTATGGGAAATCTAGATGTTTGCCTGGGACTTTTGATGTGTATTTCACTCAGGCAAGTCTTCCTCCAGGTATTAGAACCCTTGAAACATGTTTTTTATCATTTTTCCAGCCGATAGAAATGTTTCAAAAATTTAAAGTTCGCCTCCCCATTGAAGTCTATTGCAGTTCGCGAAAGTTCGCGCGAACCGAACCTTTCCTGAAAGTTCACGAACAGTGTTCGCAAACTGAAAATCGGAGGTTCGCGACATCTCTACCTCCAATCCGCTTGAGTATTTTACAGAGCTCAGAGCACCTGGCAAATTGTGTGAGCACAAAGTCTTTCAGAGTCCATCTTACCAGTCTCCTTATAATGTTGGTTAGCTGGGACTGTTTACAGTTATGTGAACCTTGTCAGTTCTGATCCTGCTGTTAGCAGCTGAGTACAGCAAGCTATATCTGTGTTCTATCAACAAGGTCCACACCTATCCTGAACCTACCTGCTGCAACACCTTCCTACTCTGATAACTAGCCTAAATAAGCAAATGAAATGATAATAGCAAATAGTAAAGCAGAGCACTGAGTTTTGTGCTTTTAATTACAGAATTGAAATGCTTTACTCTGTAGCATTTACAAATACAGTAACTTCAGTTGCAAGGGTAAGCCAGGACAGCAACGGGGAAAAGCCAAGTTGTAATGAAGCTCTTGGACCTTTACTAGTTATCACTACTACGGACACCAAAGGGCCAGGAGAATCTGAGAAAGAAAAAGAATACCTATTCTACAGTACACAACTGAGTGCACAGCGACACTCAGTCCTCACTTATCACTTAAGTAAAAGATTGGCGCGCAAGGACAGAGTTTCTGCTAGCACATGCTGTACATGACAGAGATAAGTGGAATAGCTTCCACAACAGGATCCCATCTACAAAATGATAGTCAACTGATTTTCACAGAGAAATACACACACAGTACATTATATGCAAGTACTGTACATATAGCATAGAAGGACTTTCATACAAGACAACTCATTTTATTATAGTGATGAGGCTCACTAGATAATACAATTTGTTTCATGAGAAAATGCAGCTTTTGTTTAGCACCCAAAATGTGCCTGTATATATGGCATATTGAAATGATGCCTCCCTGTCATTTAGAGAGTGCTAAGCCATGTTCTGTTACATGCATGAGTGTTACAGACCGAATGTGTAACTATCTCCGTTTGGCAAGATATAACACTGTTCCATGCTGCACAATGCAGAATAGCTAGCCTGTCTGTTTTCTCTGCTCCTGAAGGTGGAGCTTGTGAGCTGAATGTTGAACTGCTCCATGTATAGTATTCACTTTTATATGGTTTTACAAAGAGACAGAAAGAGGCCAGCCATACAGAGTCATCTGTTTAAATGTAACACTATATGCTAATTCTCGGCATGCATACAGTATTGTATGCATGGAAGCTGTTTTTCTTGTAAGTAGGCCACTTCTATAAAGGCCATTGCATAAAAACAGAGGTGCATTATTTTAAATGACTAGAAATACACAATAGCGCCACACTAACTGACCTAGTTGAGCTGATAATGTCCTTTGCAAAAATGCAGGTATACATTTTGACATTTGTGGTGTGTTCCTTCCTAATAGGTACAAACTGACAAAGGTAGCAAGCACTACCGATGAGCTTTCTCAAGTAAAATCTGCCCACATTTGCAGAAACTATTTTTAGACAAATATCTGTGTTGTATTGTGGACTCCAAGTGAATATATATATATATATATATATATATATATATATATATATATATATAATGACTGCTTCAGTCCTCTCTAACATATATACCAGTCCTCTCTAACATATATACCAACCAGGAAAAAGGGGGCATTTAATGTGAAATAAAGCTGAATGCAAAAATCATTGCCCTATCCTAATACAGCTTACCAACATAAACCGGCCAGGAGCCCACTACAACGATTTGAAAATCACTTGTGATTTTTTGAATCATGGAAGTACTGTAATTTTCTCTGCGATTCCTGGAGCGATCAAGAAAGGCCCTCATCACCTTGCATAGCAATCACTCCAGGTAAGTTCCAAAGCTGCAGCAGGCAGCACTTTTGGGATCGCTCTGCGATTTCAACACTTCTGTGGAATCATCCCCATAGGGTTCCATTGGTGCAGCCTTTTGCCGATCACCGGCAATTGGCAAGCACTGCAAAAGGCTGCCGGAGGGCACTAAGCATTAGGATCATGTCCCCTATTCTGCTACATCGTGCTCAGGTGTTATGTGTTCATTTTGTCCATCATTTTGGAAACCAATCATTCTTCTTCTACCATTATCACCCTACTCTTTTTGGAGTGCAAGCTCCCAGATCAATTGGTCCACAGGGCAAGGAGGGCTCAGCAGATGCACCCCCTATGACAAATGTTATCAGCAGCACTTAAGCAGTCTTAATAGTGCCAAGGTGGCATGTCACATGATGGGGACTGTATTTGAACCAAAGAGGCCAACTATAGGGCTTGTACGGATTGCGGCACTCACAGCAAGAGGTATAACTTTTTGTAAACAAAACAAAGCTGAATGAGAAACAAAAGTTTAATGAGATAATGTCCCTGAAACAGCACAATTTTTCCCTATTGATTATGTTGTTATCTTCAAAATTCACTTTTCAAGTTTCGTTTACACACACACACACACACACACACACACACACACACACACACACACCACACACCACACACCACACACCACACACCACACACCACACACCACACACCACACACCACACACCACACCTGTTACTAAATGTCCTTCAAAGGAGCTCACAATTAAAGTAATGACCCACTTTTTAGGACACAAAGCTACCTTATCAATATGTTTTTGGGATGTGGGAGATAACCCGGAGCTCGAGAAAGAAACACTCATACACTCAAAGAGAAAATACAAACACCATGCGTGAGACCTTGTTTCCATCTGTGCAACTTAGCCACGATTTCAGAAACCCAGCGCAATGCGGTTCGAAGTGATCACAAATGATTGTTTAGACCGACAATGATTAATAGTTTGCATGGGGCTTAAAGCTTTGGTAGGCAGCAGAATAAACCATACTGCCCAAATAGCACTCTCCATTAAGTGTGTACATCTAGCAATTACTAGGAAACTGCTATGTTGCCAAATGATTTATGTTGCTAAAAAGTCATTATATTATCAGGGAAACTAATGCCTTGCACCTGATGTACTACAATATCCCTCAGGCAGCTATATGTTAGCTAAAAATGTTCATGCTACCATACAGCTGGATATTTCCAGGATTACACCAGCTTGTTGTCAGGGAAACTCATGTACCTTACAATTGACTTCTGTCAGGTAGAATAAAGTTGTAGACACCAGGGGCCATATGCAATTCCCTTTTTCACCTGAGTTTTCTTTTAGGAGATAATTTTTCATCTTTGATTTATAACAACTTTTTAGAATTTTGCAATTGAAAAAGTACCAAAAAGTAGGTGAAAAAGTACTATAAAAATTATTTTGAGTATTTGTTTGTTTGTTGGTGGTTTAAAAGGCATTTTATTGACAAGTTTGAAAATTTCACCTAGGAGAAAACTCAGGTGAAAAAGTGAATTGCATAGGGGCCCATGACCCCTATTCCATTGATTTTTCTCCAGAGTTTTCCTCCAGGAGATAATTTTTCGTCTTCTCTACAAAATACATTTTCAATACTTGGCAGTTGACAAAAAGTTGATTAAAAAGTAGATAAAAAGGTATCATCCAACTTATTTTGGAGTATTTTCTTGCCTGTTGATGGTTTTAAAGTTATTTTATTCATAGAGCCCCATATGCAATTCACTTTTTCTCCTTGTTGATATTTTCTCACTTTGTCATTTTAACACCTTTTCAACCTCCAGCAAGCAAGAAAATACACAGAATCAATATGATAGTACTTTTTCTAGTATACTTTTTTAATTGCAAAATGCTGTAAAGCCATTTTAAAGAGAAGATGGAAAAATATCTCCTAGGAGAAAACTCAGGTGAAAAAGTGAATTGCATATGGGCCAGAGTGTGAAAATATTCCCTGTGAGAAAACTCAGGAGAAAAGTTAATTGAATATGGGTGCATGTCCTCTTACATGACCCCGTACCTGAGCTTCTCACACCACTATGATTTTAATTAAATGCTTCACGGTATTTTGGGCAACCCAATATGAATGTAATTAAGAAGGTTTTGGAAAATTCAGCAACAGTGGGGCAGATTTATCGAAACTAGTTCAAAGAGAATTTTATCAAATCTGTTGTAAAATCGGTGCAGAAGTAGAGCAGTTGCTCCGAACAACCAGTCATAATCCTTGATGATCTGAACATTGCTCAATTTTGCACCAGTTCTGCTTCTATTTTTCTTGTCTATCATTTGATAGATCTTCCCCCGTAGACCTTAACTTTAGATTTTAGGACACGATTAACTCCTGATATTACAATTATCTTCTGTATATCATAAAATATGAAATGACAATGTTTAACTTAGGAATCCTAGGCAGATCAATTAATTTGCAGTCACTTTATCCCCTGGTACGCGTAAGTATTGGCTTATTGTACAATTTTGCTTCATAATGAAAGAGTTAAACAGGTCATAGATCCCTATTCACAGAGACTATCTCCCCCGTTTCCATAATTATAAGTAATTGCGCTAGAGATATTAAAGGTCCCCTTTGTATTAACACAGACCAACTCAATTTCATAGTTTAATATACTAAAAAAGGAGTATAGGAATAAAAAAATTAAAATCAAATTTATTTCACTCATTTAGGTATCATGGGGTCAGTTACAGATCAGTGCATAAGCTGATTAAAATCTTTCTGTGTGATGATAAATGCAGTATGCTAATTTCATTCAAAAGAATGAAGTCTACTGTATAGCCATACGCTTCACTACAGAGATTAAATGGATTGGAATATGAAAGACATCAGGGGGTCGTACACAAGATACATGTTATTGTGGAAGAAAATAACTGAAATTGCATACAGAATTGAGTAGCTGTATTGGTGCTACCCTAAAATTAATGCACTCAACCACACAAAGAGCTGATACCATGTCAAGAGCTCATCCTCACAGACCTCACTTTAAAAGCCTCATTTGCCAAATATTGATATGCCAGCAGAGCAGACACAGTACTATCTTTCAGTAACAGATGTCAGTTGGCAAATGAATGCTGAAGTCTTAAATAAACTAAGTAAAAAGGAATACAACGTTCATATCCTACCAGGAAGCCCTTAACTCGATAAAGTAAAAAACTAAACTGCTAGAGCTGAAATGTAAGGTAAAACAGTAAGAAGACCCAGTTACCAAGGCAACACGTGCATAAAAATACGGACCAGATTTATTAAGGTTCTGCAGGGTGTGATATCATTTAGAATGTGTGTGTTCCATGAGACCTGGCTTGCATCTATTAGACAGTCCTTGCTTTGTGTGTATCATACTGAGGTTGCTGAAAGGTTAGTGAATTAGCACTTGAGTGACTGAAACTGTATGTTGTATCCCACAGTGCAAGCCTTTTATGTTAATAATTTAAGAACTACAATTGAACAGAGGTGATAGAATTGAATTACTGAAGTGCTTGGTTTATTCTATTTAACACGTGTCTCTGTAGTGATGTAAGAGCAAATCATTTAGCCAGGGGTTTATTTTGTTGCGGTAGGGCTAAATCTCCCCAGCATTTCTAAGAGGGCAAACTGGGATCACTGGAAAATTTTATGAAATTAAAATTTAATTCCATATCAAAGGCCAATTTAGCAATGTAACAATCTAAAGTGTAGTTGTAGGCTAGATCAAGGAAAATAATTTTGAACAAAATTACAAATGCTAATGATCAACTACAGGGTTGTTTTTGCACGCTCCTCTGAAAATGTAGTCCTTTTCATTAAGCACGTTGAAAGAGAACCAAGCTTCTCAAAAGTTTATAAAGACGTCTTAAATTGTGATTAGTCATGAAAGGCATCACAATAAAGTTTACTGTTTTAATCAATGGTAGGATTCTCAATTGACTTACAGCTCATTTCCAGGCAAAATTTTAATTAATGTATTGGGTCCCCCCCCAGCTATATTAGAACTATAGGTATAAATGTTTATAATAGTGAATAAGTGCCTTGATCTTTCAGTAGTCTTCAACTATCTTTGCCACACTTAGGCAGTTGACATGTCCACCCCATCCTCCTCCCCTTACTGGCCACACAATCCATATCCACAGACCCATACAGGAAAGGGGCACACATGGCACTTTGCTGCCTGGTCACTTTGGTGTAGGGTGAGCCAAATGATGGCTCACCTTGCTGCTGGTGAAACTTCGGGTGGCTTTAATTACTATTTCCCCTCCAAGTCATAGCAACTCAGAGGGAAAAGTAATTTGGGGTCTGGCTATTGTTTAAAACCCAAATCCACCCCTGTTTTCTTGCTAATAAAGGTGAATTATGCCATTATGCAAACATATCCTTCATCCAGTTTGATGCCATTGTTCCAGAGAATGTATTTTCAGAAAAGACAGACATGTGATAATGAACATCTCACACTTCTCACTGCAGAGCTATTACCTGACCCCACCCATCTCCTTCCTCTACTGTTCACTAATTAATTTTCTATGACCAGCACTGCAGCTCAGCAGACTCTCATCATCATCAAAATAGTAAAGAAAGAGTCCCTCTCAGGCCTGCAGCATGCATGTGCATAGCAGTGTCAGGTAGTCCGTGTAACTATGGCCACGAGAGACAAGATAGGCAGTTACCTAATCCTAAAGGTGCTCAATAATGATACAGTCTTGATTCTTACCACTTCTAGGTAATTTGAGGGGTTACCTACAGTAGCCATTTAAAGTACGATCATTTAGAGTACCCTTCTACTATATAGATTGTACAATCAGGATTGAATCTTTAATGGGTACAATAAGGTGTGGAAGAAATGAACTCAGCTTATGGCAGGGCTGGGGGATGGAGGAGTAATCTGATGCTGGAAATACACGGCTCGATTTTGAGCCATTAAGATGGCTTGATAGATAATTTCTGACATGTCCATTCGCCGTTTGATCGTTTTGCCGCTCCATTTCTCATTGAAGTGAATTGAAAAAAAATAAGAAAAACGAGCGGAAGATAAGAGAATCGAGCGGGTAAAACGATCGGGAGCAGAATCTAGCACCAGAATCGACCCATGTATTCCCAGCATGAGAGAGAGAGAGGGAGACATGTGCAAGGAATCTGTAACTGATGCCATGTCATTGGTCAGTGAGAGAGAGAAGGCAGAAGCCATTGTATTCAGTATTTGGAGAGGACCTGTATGCTATGCAGAAGCCGCATACTATATAAAAAGGCAATCTACAAATAAGGTGAGTGAGACCCACGCTCATTTTTAAGGTAATATTGAGCAACCTAGAGAAAAAAAAGCCATTCTCTCCACTTCATGAAAGTATAAAGACAGTTTAGCTTATAATCCATTATTTACTTCAGAAAACCATTTGCCTCCAGCTACTAGTTATCACTAATGTGTCACTCATTTTGCTCTACTTTAACATGAAGAGAGGAGTTACTGTACTTACAGATATAGGCTCCAGTTATTAAACGGCTGCAATTGGTAAACGTGTGCACTAGTTACTATTAATTACTGATTAACTATTTGCTTACTGTTGGTTCATGAAAAAGGTGTATCAGTTCTCATTTAAGTAGACAGTATGCTTTGTAGGAACAAGCTGGTTGCTAAGAGCAACATATTTCAGCAATTAAACCATTTAGACTATACAGCTATGTTCTATATGATTTTTCCACTAAAGTCTGGACTCAGAATCAAAATAGCTGTAAGCCAGCATCTATAAAGCTCTCTCACCATCTACATGCTTGATCTCTAGAAAAGTAACCTATTATGTGTACTAAAGGCAATGGATTGATACTGAAGCTCTCAGCCACTTCACAACGCTGTGATTATCCGATCATGTGCTGTGTAGTATATAGTATACGAATGAATCACATATAAAGAGTAGGCCTTCCAGGTGTTACACAAGTGCAGCAATTGTAAGTTCAAGCAACTGTTACATGAAGGTCCTACTGTCAGTCATCAGAATATTATATCTTGGAGGACTACTTATGAAGAAGTGCATACTCACTTTGTCTGTAAAGATAATCTTGTGTCATACATAAATATCTCTTTCAGAAATGGTTATTGCAATTGTACATACTTTGCATTTGGTGTGGTTTTTCACCTTATTATTCACCTTAGTACTGTAAACCTCATATACAGGTAGTCTCCAGTTAACGAACGAGATAGGGATTGTGGGTTCATTCTTAACCTGAATCTGTTCTTAAGTCAGAACATTGGGCCATCTCTGTCCCCTGTACCTCCTCTGTGCCCCCCTGTGCCTCCAGTGTCCCCCTTTGTGTCACCTCTGCCCTCTGTACCTGCCTATACAAGTTTAAAAGCTATTTTTTCTTGTAGTTTTTGAGAAAATCAATTTTAAAAAATTCAAAGTCCAATTTGAAAAAAATGTTTGACTTGTTCCCATGGAAACACAGAATCCATGCCGTTCGTGTCGGCGGGTCATTCATAAGTCGGGCGTTCGTAAATCGGGGACTACCTGTATATGCCAGATGGAACTCAGCCAAGGCAGCTGTTCAGGGTCGTCTCAGCCAAGAATCTAATGTTGTGTCCACCCCCCCCCAGTTGTTTAAAGATCCACCACAATGATGAGCCAGCACATAGTTCCTTTTCTTGCCCCGCCCACCAGGAGCCACTCCGTTGTGTGCTGCTCCATCATTCCTTCTCTCTTTTAAACAGAACAAACTAATGAGGTATACTTGAGTCAGGGCTAGTCCGAACATAAAGCCATCCAAATCATGTGATTCAGACAGGAACATCTAGTCAAACAAACAAAAACAACAAACACAGAACATTTATATCGCGCTTTTCTCCTGGCGGACTCAAAGCGCCAGAGCTGCAGCCACTAGGACGCGCTCTATAGGCAGTAGCAGTGTTAGGGAGTCTTGCCCAAGGTCTCCTACTGAATAGGTGCTGGCTTACTGAACAGGCAGAGCCGAGATTCGAACCCAGGTCTCCTGCGTCAGAGGCAGAGCCCTTAACCATTACACTATCCAGCCACCACCAGTCAGTGTCATGTCAGTGACATCAAATGCATAGCGACATCAGCAGAAGCACCATTACCTACTCCATCGCTGTTTTCTTTCCTCTTCTGCACCTCTCTTACAGTATTTGACAGCCTCTCTCTGTAGACTCTTCGTGCATGTCATGTGACATCAGGGACCTACGGAGAGCACTTACTGCATGGTGATAGGAGGAGCATAGTGCAAGAAGAGAACCCAGCGATAGACCAGATAATTGCACTCCTCTGTGGCTACTGTGCATAATGTAAGGGTGAAGGAGTCAGAAGGGAAGAACACAGCCAAACAACGTAATGCTATTTATTATCTCCCGACGCCTAAATGCCCTCTGACATTGCTCTGCCAATATCCAGAGTTTGCCTATACTGTAGATGAAATCTGGCACCAAAATTACTCACTGGGTGCCACTATAGCCACTCATTTACATAGCAATCTATAAAGTACCTCCCATTTTACCAGCTTCTGAACAAACTGTTATCTTACTTTTCCTTATAAGTAAAGACTAGCAGTGCAACACAACTGTCTATCAATCAAATTCTGCACACACTGAAACCTTGCTGAACTGTATCCAAGGCTGAAACAGCAGAAAAGCATGTGTTTAGATATTAGCATATAAAAGGCTTGTGCTTTACAGAAGTAACTCTCATTCTGTAACAGCATATCCTCAGTAAAAGGATTACCAAATCGCTTAAACATGAATCACAATTTGTTTGCTACAGAGCATCATATTAAGATGTGGAAATGCTAAAAAATTGTAATACTGAAGTCCGCAGAGAGCAGTTGCTATACGCTGCACATTTTTTGTGCTTAAGAGGTTAAACCATCTAGAAAAACTAATAATTGAAAGATCCATTTTTTTTCTTCCGACCCTTCAAATAAACCAGCTGCATGAGTCCCGCTTGTGAAAAGGGGAGCCTGAATAATTATATTTATGAGCAAATCCTCCTGCATACCAAAATGGATCTGGTTTAGGCAAATGAAATGACACAATATAAATGCAAATTATTATTACGACGATCATTTCCTCAACCTGCCCAATCAATTTAGAAACTGTATAATCTGAACTCACTTCCCATAAACAGCATTATTTTATGATGCTGATTAAAAGTAACAGGAACAATATCTAGAGTTTCATTCACTTTGAAAATATATCCGATGGCACCATGGTAATGTAACACAGAAAAGCTACACTACTTCTCATTCTGGCAAATGGATTTTTATCGTTTAGAAACGTCCACCAAATAAATTGTATTTTCATACAACACACACAGATATTCATGGAAAAGTAAACATGTCACAGGCACACAAACCACATCTACAAGAGAAACTGCAAGTCTGATTTTTCAGATCACAATTTTTCCATTGGCAAGCCTTATCTACAAAGCAGAGGGATTCTGGGTCAAAATTCAGCGTAGTTTGGTGATGTCAACAGAGAATGCCAAAACATAATGCGAGATTGTGTTTCAGCAATGGTAGTTTGAATAGAATGTCTAGTACATAGTGTTCACTTAATGATGTGGGAAGGATACCTATGGATCTAGCAAAATTTGTGTGACCGCTGGCTCCTGATAAGCAGAGTACCACTAGTCCACCAGTGCGATTACTGATACTCTGTACTGTAAGTATGAAGAGGTGTATTCAGCAACATTGTCCCATTTGATCACTAAACCCTTCTTATTCCCTTTCATGTTATATCCGCCCTCTAGTGCCTAACTTCACTACCCCCCACCCCCATTATCCCTTTCCTGACACGCAACTCTAATTATTCCCTTAATGTGAACCCTTCCTTTATGTCTAATCATAACCTTCCCTCTGGTGCAACAAGAACAAGAATAGTTTTATTTTGCCAAGCATGACTGGGAATTGGGCCCAGAATTGGGCTTGGCACATACAGGACCTTAGTGCAGGAAAGGGCATACAAAGACACAGCAGAGTAGTCACAAATTCCATATACAGATTAACACATAAGTCACATAATATATATATATATATATATATATATATATATATATATATATATATATATATATATATATATATATATATATATATATATATATATATATATACATATACAAAAATGCAGCAGTGTAATGCGATTGTCAGTTCCAGCGAAAAAACGTAAGGGGGGAGAATCGGGGCAACGGGAGGGGGGGGGAGGGGGGAATTGTGTGAAGGTGTGTGAAGAGAGTTCAGGAGGTTGACGGCCAAGGGTAAAAACTGTTCATATGCACCGTAAAGCTGTAACCACCATCCTAATGGCCAGCTCTAACCAATTCTAACTCAGGTCCTTACTGACACCTACCTAACATAGACCCCTTCTTGATGCCTAACACTAATCTCCCTCCTACTTCCTGACATCTTACTCTAACCTGTCACCCTAATGTTTACCCCTATCTGAATGCTATCCTTCGTTTTCTAACCATTCTATTCAAAACTAAGCCCCCGATGCTCTACAAACTAACACTAACTCTTAAAAATTGCCAACTAATCCTAACTAATTACCTTTAGCAGAAAACTTCTTGCTACTTCCATAGATGCCTTCACCTTCAATGTCAAGTCTTGTGACAGCCAATAACCTTGTTATCAAGTGTCGAAACCAACAACCACATACCAATATGTTTGCCAAGTAAGATATTACACCCCAAGTTTGCAAACCTTTTTTAGTATATTCAGAATACTGCAGCTTTTAGTATACCAAACAAGAATAACATTTTCAAAGTAAACATCTGTACTGAGTTTAAGAACAAAACAAAATAATAAGCTTTATGAAACACAAAATGAAACAGTTGGTCATTTGTCAGAGAACTTTTGGCAGGTTAGGCGTTTTAGATAATAGAGTTGAAACATTTTGCTTGCAATTTAGTGTTTTGAAAGATACTAAGGTCATCTTGCCTTTTTCAGGCCAAATAGCTGTTTTAGATTGTTGTGTATGAAGAATTTTGTGCTGGTATTTTTTATAATCATGTGGCATCTGTGTTTAGACCTAACCTACTAGGGTGTTATGACTTTTAAAAGTGCACACGTGTGACAATTTCTTCAGATTTCTAGTACATGCTGAAAGGCGAAGCCAGTGCGTTCACAGTAAAGCTGTAAGATCTGACTAATTATTCTGTCCTCAGTGGAAATTGTGTTAAAATCATCTAGTGACTATTAGAGTCTTTTTTTGAGAACAAAGAAAAGGCAGACAAAATACATGTGAGTGGGGAAAAACCAGCACTAGTATGAAAGATACCTTTCTGAAAATACCTATTGGCATGGAAACCATATGAAATACCATGTAAAGCCATACATTACATAAAAGTCAGGATAAGTACGTGTGTTAACACCATAAGCCTTGTGTTAATGGTAGCAATATATTATAGGAAAGACTGCAGAAATAGCCATAGGGGATTGCTGGCTTTCTCCTCTGGAAAGGAGGCATGTGCACCTGAGCGCGCACAGAGAATTCTAGAGAGCATGTCATGTTCTCAGCTACAAGATCGTACAGCACAAGATCAATGGCATGTCAGAAATAATTGCTGCTAGTTAGCTTCCATTAAGACTGAGAACATTCTATAAGTTTTCTAAAGACCACTGAATCCATGGGCTGGCACCTCACTTTGAGGTGCTTTTTGTAAGGTTCGCCTGAGATACAGCACATGAAAAAACATTAGGAAATATACGTGTTTAGCAAACATAGACTGTTTTTTTTTAATAAGCTGGAAAAAGTTTACATCCTTTGGGGGTCATACTGGCCCATGACGGTCACCGCGAGGCTAATATGTTAGCAGTTGTATGCAATGCAATGTTTTGAAAAACTAACATCCAGTGTGAGTTTTTTTTTAATTAGTTGAAATAATAATAATAATAACAATAGCTGTTAGTATATGTATGCAAGTACAATGGCATGCCCACTTTTATTATTATTATTATTATTTAGTATTTATATAGCACCAACATCCTCCACAGCGTTAGACAGAGTATATAGTCTTGTCACTAACTGTCCCTCAGAGGGGCTCACAATGTAATCCCTAACATAGTCCTATGTCTATGTATGTATCATGTAGTGTGTATCATAGTCTAGGGCCAATTTTTTGGGGAAGCCAATTAACTTATCTGTATGTTTTTGGGATGTGGGAGGAAACTGGAGTGCCTGCAGGAACCCCAATCGGACATGGGGAGAACATACAAACTCCTTGCAGATATTGACCTGGCTGGGATTCAAACTGGGGACCCAGAGCTGCAAAGCAAGAATGCTATCCGCTAAGTCACCGTGCTGCCCATAAACACACACTAATCTAATAGTCTTTATATGATCCAGGTGGGGCTTGCAAACCTTTGTTAACCTACAGAAAACTTTTTTTATATAAAATCCAGTCCAGGTTTGCAGGGCCATTTATGTTTTCAATCTTTAGTAATTCAACTACAGCCACAGCAAGCAGTACAGCTACTGTAAAGCCAACAGTCTCATTTTCTCAAAAAAGTCCTTCCTAAATTAGTTTGTAATAAGAATAAAAAGAATAATTAGTTATAATTGTTTTCTTCTTTATATGTGCTTTAAAAGTAATTACTGTCTCCTAGACATGACTGATTGGCTCCTATTCATTACAGGGAACCTGAAGTGAGAGGTATAAGGTGGCTACCATATTCATTTCTTTTTAAACAATACCAGTTGCCTGGCAGTCCAGCTATTCATTTTGTCATCAATAGTGTCTGAATCACACACCTGAAACAAGCATGCGGCTAATCTTTTCATATTAGTGTAAGAAACAACTGATCTGCATGCTTGTTCAGGATCTATGGCAAAAGGTATTAGACGTAGAGGATCAGAAGGACAGCCAGGCAACTGGTATTGTTTAAAATTGCATAAATATGTCAGCCTCCATATTCCTCTTAAGGTGGCCATACACTGGTCGACTTGCCATCAGATCGACCAACAGATAGATCCCTCTGATCGAATCTGATCAGAGAGGGATCGTATGGCTGCCTTTACTGCAAACAGATTGTGAATCGATTTTAGCATGAAATCGATTCACCCTCTGTGAAACTGCCGCCGACCCCCCCTCATACATTACCTGATCCGGCTGGCGCGAGTCCCCCGGTCTACGCTGTCCTCTTCTCCGCGCTCGGCTCCAGAGCTCCAGCTTCACTTCACTTCCTGTCCGGGGAAGTTTAAACAGTAGAGGGCGGTCTACTGTTTAAACTTCCTGTCGGGACAGGAAAAAGTGAAGCCTGCCGGAACCCAGCGTAGAAGGAGCAGAGGTGACAGCGGAGACACGCGCTGGTGGAAAAGGTAATGTATTGCTGCTAGCGTCGGTCATCGGACATTTGAACGCCGCTATCGACGCACTGCCGACCCGCCGGCGATTGAGGGAAATCTTCCGCATGGACGGATCGACTGGAACGATCGATTTCAGATGGAAATCAATCGTTCGGTCAGCGTTTGCACAACAATTTCACAGCAGATTCGATCACAGTGATCGAATCTGCTGTATATCGGCGGGAAATTTGTTAGGTGTATGGGCCCCTTAACTTCAGGTTTCCTATAAAGTGGTCTAAAAGCCAGCATTTCTGCTTTGCTGAGAAAATATTCCTCACAGCTTGAAACCCAATATCCCAGAATTTTTAGCAGAACATCACTGAAATGTTCAAACTCTCTCTGTGAAGCTCTCTGTGCTTCAAGCACATAGAAAAAAGATGAAATGCACAACCCCAAAAGTAAGGTAAAATGACGTGCCACGGCAAGCTCGGTACCACCCGAGTACAGTCAAAGACAAAAATTGAAGCCGGCACCGTCAATGCTCTTACTTTTATTGATAAGCTGTCATCATAGATGAAAAAGTACAGGCAACGTTTCGGAGCATTAAACTCGCTCCTTTCTCAAGCCATGACAGCTACACACAGATAGAATGACATCACAAGCTTCATTACTATTGGATACTTCTATGATACTATAGTTTTCCATCAGGTCCGACCTTGTGGGTTTGGACAGCGATTGGCTATGTGTATAATGTAGCCTGTGATTGGCTCATTTGCATGTTGATGTACTACAGTATATAAATTGTGATGTCATTCTATCTGTGTGTAGCTGTCATGGCTTGAGAAAGGAGCGAGTTTAATGCTCCGAAACGTTGCCTGTACTTTTTCATCTATGATGACAGCTTATCAATAAAAGTAAAAGAACATTGACGGTGCCGGCTTCAATTTTTGTCTGTGCTTCAAGCACACAAACAGCTCACAACAGCTAATTAGAAGATGTTAATATATAATAAAAAGCAATTTGAATAAAACACACATGACGCCGACCTGGCGAGGTCGGCTTCTTCACCGCTGGAGGCCGGGAGGGAGAGGAGCTGCTACGAGGGCACAGATCGACTGCCAGGAGCTGGAAGAAGCCCCAGGTGAGTGCAGTTTTTTTCTTATGTGCAGCGCAGATCTTCCCTTTTAGACCATTTCTAGCTTTAAAATATAAATAAAGAGATACACAGAAAACACTATGACTACGAAAGCAATGAAAATAAAAATATATAATTACAGTAAGCCTAAATACTTAAATGATGAAATGTATTTGTCACTTCAGCCCCATATTTATCATCCCTTACAGGTACTTGCTGATGATTGGCGAGTGTCCTTGCACTGTGATCTCTGTTTTTCCACAATGAAATCTCAGAGATATGGAGAATGTCAAATATTTTTTAGAAAACCGAAACTTCTGCAAATATTTTCATTTTAAATGGTAGAATATATTCACAGCAAAGAAACCCATCTGGATCAAAGCAAATCTTTTCAAATCACATCTGTTTCTGTTCTCAGGGAAATCTTTCCCAAACACCTCTGGAGAACATTGCACAGAGCTGCAGATTATCAGCTTCTCCGAGATAACCTGTTTACAGGCGAAGCTTCAACAGATGATGCGGGGAATGTTTTCCTAATACAAAATTATTTAAATACTCTGTCTCTCACAAAACTAATTTTGTGTACAAGCGTTCTGCTCATAGATGGATACACCAGAGATGATTCATTAGTTGGGAAATGTAGAAATATTTTAGAAGGTTTATACTCTGAGATCCTTCCTTTGCTATGTTCGTTGTAAATCAGTTGTTCTTAGCAGTTTTGTGAAATTAACTTTACAAGCATGACTCTAACAGATTAATAATATAGTGAATGATTGCACTTACGGTGCTACTTAAAGGGAAAAAAAGCAGTTTACATAACAAGCATTCCCCAAGTGTCTGATATGATACCTCTTAACTGAATGGATTTGTATCATTTCAGATGATTCACTTAAAGGATGAACAAAATTAACTATTATCCGAAAATAAGAACATGCCGGTAGGTAAAGGACACCAGAAGCGAGAACCCTGCTGATCTATATAACATCAGCAGTGTCTGAATCACACCAGAAACAAGCATGCAACTAATCTTGTCAGATCTGACAATAACGTCAGAAACACCTGATCTGCTGCATGCTTGTTCAGGGTCTATGGTTAAAAGCATTAAAGGCAGAGGATTAGAAGGACAGCCAGGCAGCTAGTATTGCTTTAAAGGAAATAAATATGGCAGCCTCCATATTCCTCTCACAGTTGCCCTTTAGTTAAGGTTTGTGAAAAATGTTAGATACAAATTAGCTTAAATTCAAACTCATAAAAAAAGGCTAGTTTCACACTGGCACATTGCGGTGCACACCCTGTAAAAACTGTATTGCAACAGAATGGTGGCGAAGCATAGTGAAGCATGCAGTACATAAAAAACTATGTTTCATCCCAACTGTAAATATGCATGTTGTCAAGTGATGCAGAGCATGTCTTGTGTTATTCCGAGTCACTTTACTGTTGATCTGCCAATGAGAACATACTCAATATAATTGTGCTGGTGGTGAGGTGATTATATTGTCTGACGCAACACAGCAATGTGAAAGTAACCTAATACACCAGGGTTAAAACAGGCCCAGAGAGGTGTTTTACACAAGTTTATGTATTACATGGAGAGTTTGATACACAGAGTATTTGATACATAACTGTGAACTTCAAGTCTGGATGTCTGCCATAGACTCGTGGTAACATCTTTATAAGCAAGAAAGTCCCATAGATTGCATTAGAGAGATCAGGGATCCTACTTTAGAACTGAAAGTTACTTTATACGTATACATGTGAGCAGAAAATATATGTAGACACGTGAGCAGAACAGGCAAATCACAGCTTAAGAAGAAATGAAACTGGGTGTAGACAAATCAAGAATGCAAAATGCAAATCAGCTACCTGGCAACTGATAAATTTACACAGCTAAAGGTGCCCATAGACCTAAAGATGATGGACAGATTCGACAAAGTGACAAATGTATCTCTAATCGAATCTGATTAGAGATAAATTTGTCTTTTGTCAATTCTACCCATACACTACAGGCTGATTCCGTCCGATTTCAGCATGAAATCTTCAGGGAATTGCTTGAGCCTGCTGCCCCCACACCGCCGCTGCCCCTAACGTCTGACGTCAGACGCTATGCGCCAGTAACGTGTATGGATAGCCACCCGGAGGTTAATGCACACGGGGGGTACATTTATACATTGCAGCGGGGGTTCCTCGTCTCAGAGCTCACTCGGAAATTGCCGATGTACCGCCGCACACCAGACCAACCAACTTCGACTTGACATCTTGCAGCATGCGTGATAGACAAAGCGACGAATTTCTGTCCCGAAATTCGTTGCTTTGTCGGTCAGCATGCACTTGGCGGCAACGAATTTCATCCAATTTGATTATAATAATCGAATTGGATGGTCGATCGGCTACCAAGTTGCCTTATGTATGAGCACCTTAACAGTTGACTGATAGGCGGCTCACCGATTTTCCAAATAAACAAACACAGTGTGGGATATCATCCTAAATTATCGCCATGGAGTCTCACCTAAACGGCAACATCATAGAAAAAAAGTAATATAGGGAGCCTCCAATCAAATATTACATAAAGGCACTTTATTATAATTTACCCGCAGCAAAATACCAAATTGCCCACCCCTTTAAAAACATGATTTGACTGTACCTATTATGAGGATAGGGACCTGAAAGCCTAAAGGAGTGCACTCCTAATTTGTCCGTTTACCTGTGTTAAATTGTCTTCAGAGACCCCTATTTCAATATAGTTGGTTCCTCATAGTTGGCATAGGTGAAGTGACAATTGCAGTTCTTATTCCCCCATGCCATTGGGCAGCTCTCTCCCCCTGGCCGCGCCTCCTGCCACTCCCCCGCTGCCCTGCATGCTATGAGAGACAACACAGTCTCTCAGCGCAGCGTCGTCACCCAGGGGTCACGCAAGTGAAAGTGGGCCATTGCGGCCCACAGGAGCAGCGGGGAGCAGCAATTCTTGTGGCTACCTGATCCGTTCAGCACTGCGCATCAGGTAGCCTACTTTTTTTATTTTTTTGAGACCTCCTCGGGCTCTCTTTAAAAAGAACAATCTGGTAACATTTACAGTAAACATCCCTCTGAACCAAAAAATTATCAGATACATCAAAAGTTAGAGTGTAAACAGTTTAAGTTGCTTTGTTTTTTTTTATTTTATCTGTTAAATTTTATTTACTGTTCTGTTAAACCTGATCCTATAAGGAAGGGCGTAGAAATCAGCCTAATGACATCTACCTAATAGTGAGGGCTGTTGTGAACATTTACGCTGTGAAGCCTGCTTGGTTTTGCTGTATATTGAAAATGAAATGACTAAACATCCTCAGGGAAAGGTTAGGGCTGAGCTTTCATTAAGTTCCATAGTCTGCAGCAAAATTTAACCAAGAAGGTACGAGCCTGGAAACGCTATGGGTCTGATGACAGTCTGGATGAAATTGAAGATTTACAATTCTAGTGTATTTGGGGTGCCAATCATCATCTAAGGAATAGAATCAAACATTATATGAATCTTCCAAAACAGCATGACTTTCAGAGGCTATAGATGAAATGTTATATAGAACGTCTCTGTTATTTATCAGCCTGGCGTTCCACCGTTCCATTGATGTGATGTGTTTTTTTTTTAACTTTGAGTCTTAAAATTCAGGATGCTATCTGCTGCCAAACAACTGAATAGTTGGGATGTGACATAGCTGGGGCAGTGACATGTGGGTGCCTATTGGCAGAGCAAATAGAAGCCCAAACGGTCATTTTGCATATTAACTTTGGCTGTGGAGTTGTAGTACATGTAAGTGATTATAAAGTTTTATATTTATTTTGCGCTTTTCTTCTGGTGGATTCAAAGCTCTTTAGGGCTGCAGCCACTTAGGGCACACTCCTTGGGCGACCAGGATGATTAGAGTGCCTTGCCCAAAGACTCCTTACTGCTTTGCATACTGGCTTGAGCCAGGTTAATAAACCCATATTGTTTGATATGTTTTACTGTATGCAAGTACACATGAACAGTCACAATAACACTATTAAGGATTGTATGAGCCCATTTTCGTATCTTGTGTCCTTGCTCTGTATGTACTCTAGGATATATGTTACTGTACATTGCCATGTCCATGTCTCCTCATACTGAGCATGCCCTCTGCCTCCTATAAATCTTTGCTTGCTCACATTAAACACTGCCTCTGCACATTAAGCAGATCCTATGCCTTTACACACTCAGCACTGCCTCTCCCTCCTCACAGTCAGCACTGCCTCTGCCACCTCACACTCAGCACTGCCTCTGCCTCCTCACAATCAGCACTACCTCTGCCTCCTCACACTCAGCATTGCCTTTGCTTCATCACACTCATCATTGCCTCTGCCTCCTCACACTCAGCACTGCCTCTGCTTCCTCACACTCAGCGCGCGTACGTTAAAAAGGGGCGCTGGGAAAAAAGGGCGCGGGGTTTTAAACGATAAACATGGATAACGTTTAAAAATATAATGTACTATATTTCATTTAAAATAATGTTTTATAAAGTTATAAATCATTAAATAATGTTCATAAAATCGTCAATTGTGAAAACGTTAATCTTCCGTTTAAAAAGTGAAACGTATAATAACGTTAAAAAAAAAATAGTAAGTAACCCTCCCTGTACCTACCCCTAACCCCTAGACCCCCCTGGTGGTGCCTAAACCTAAGACCTCCCTGGTGGTGCCTAAACCTAAGACCCCCCTGGTGGTGCCTAAACCTAAGACCCCCCTGGTGGTGCCTAAACCTAAGACCCCCCTGGTGGTGCCTAAACCTAAGACCCCCCTGGTGGTGCCTAAACCTAAGACCCCTGGTGGTGCCTAAACCTAAGACCCCCCTGGTGGTGCCTAAACCTAAGACCCCCCTGGTGGTGCCTAAACCTAAGACCCCCCTGGTGGTGCCTAAACCTAAAACCCCCCTGGTGGTGCCTAAACCTAAGACCCCCCTGGTGGTGCCTAAACCTAAGACCCCCCTGTGATAAGCATTATTAACGTTTCAAAAAAATATTGTGCGGTTTTTCGTTTAAAAATAATGTAAAAAAAAAAAAAAATTGTACTGTTTTTCGTTTAAAAATAATGTTTGAAAAAAATATTGTACTGTTTTTTGTTTAAAAATAATATTAAAAAATAATAATGTGTAATCATGAGAAGCAGTTATAAAACATTAAGTCTCCGGGCGCCGCTTTTAAAACATTATTTTTCTCCGGCGCCCTTTTTTCCTGTCGGGCGCCCATTAAACGATATTTATTATGGGAGTGAATGGCAGCGCCCGATTTGTCCACTAGCCTCCTGCACCCTTTTTTACTGTTACCCTCAGCGCTGCCTCTGCTTCCTCTCACTCAGCCCTGAATCTGCTTCCTACCACTCAGTGCTGCCTCTGCTGCCTCACACTCAGTACTGCCCCTGCCTCCTCACACTCAGCACTACCTCTGTCTCCTCACACTCAGCACTACCTCTGCCTCCTCACACTCAGCACTACCTCTGCCTCCTCACACTCAGCACTGCCTTTGCTTCCCCACACTCACCATTGCCTCTACCTCCTCACACTCAGCACTGCCTCTACCTCCTCACACTCAGCTCTGCCTCCTCACTCTCAGCACTGCCTCTTCCTCCTCACACTCAGCATTCCTCTGCCTCCTCTCACTCAGCCCTGCCTCTGCCTCCTAACTTTCAGTGCTGCCTCTGCCGCCTCACACTCAGCCCTGCCTCTGCCTCCTCACACTCAGCACTACCTCTGCCTCCTCACACTCAGCACTGCCTTTGCTTCCTCTCACTCAGCACTGCCTCTACCTCCTCACACTCAGCCCTGCCTCTGCCTCCTCACACTCAGCACTGCCTCTGCCTCCTCACACTCAGCACTGCCTCTGCCTCCTCACACTCAGCGCTGCCTCTGCCTCCTCACACTCTGTGCTGCTTCTGCCTCCTCACACTCTGTGCTGCCTCTGCCGCCTCACACTCAGCCCTGCCTCTTCCTCCTCACACTCAGTGCTGCCTCTGCCACCTCACACTCAGTGTTGCCTCTACTGCCTTACACTCAGCACTGCCTCTGCCTCCCCTCACTCAGCCCTGCCTCTGCCTCCCCTCACTCAGCCCTGCCTCTGCCTCCCCTCACTCAGCCCTGCCTCTGCCTCCCCTCACTCAGCCCTGCCTCTGCCTCCTCACACCCAGCGCAGCCCCTGCTGCCTCACAATCAGCACTGCCTCTGCCTCCTCATACTCAGCACTGCCTCTGCCTCCTCACACTCAATGCTGCCTCTGCCACCTCACACTCAGCACTGCCTCCTCACACTCAGCGCTGCCTCTGCCTCCTCACACTTAGCGCTGCCTCTGCCTCCTCACACTCAGCACTACCTCTGCCTCCTCACACTCAGCACTACCTCTGCCTCCTCACACTCAGCACTGCCTTTGTTTCCCCACACTCATCATTGCCTCTACCTCCTCACACTCAGCACTGCCTCTGCCTCCTCACACTCAGCATTCCTCTGCCTCCTCTCACTCAGCCCTGCCTCTGCCTCCTAACACTCAGTGCTGCCTCTGCCGCCTCACACTCAGCCCTGCCTCTGCCTCTTCACACTCAGCACTACCTCTGCCTCCTCACACTCAGCACTGCCTTTGCTTCCTCTCACTCATCATTGACTCTGCTTCCTCTCACTCATCATTGACTCTGCCTCCTCACACTCAGCGCTGCCTCTGCCTCCTTACACTCAGCGCTGCCTCTGCTGCATCACACTCAGCACTGCCTCTGCCTCCTCACACTCAGCACTGCCTCTGCCTCCTCACACTCAGCACTGCCTCTGCTGCATCACACTTAGCACTGCCTCTGCCTCCACACACGCAGTGCTGCCTCTTCCTCCTCACACACAGTGCTGCCTCTGCCTCCTCACACTCTGTGCTGCCTCTGCCGCCTCACACTCTGTGCTGCCTCTGCCGCCTCACACTCAGCCCTGCCTCTACCTCCTCACACTCAGTGCTGCCTCTGCCACCTCACACTCAGCACTACCTCTGCCTCCTCACACTCAGTGTTGCCTCTACTGCCTTACACTCAGCACTGCCTCTGCCTCCTCTCACTCAGCCCTGCCTCCTCACACCCAGCGCTGCCCCTGCTGCCTCACAATCAGCACTGCCTCTGCCTCCTCATACTCAGCACTGCCTCCTCACACTCAACGCTGCCTCTGCCACCTCACACTCAGCACTGCCTCTGCCTCCTCACACTCAGCTCTGCCTCCTCACACTCAGTGCTGCCTCTGCCTCCTCAGACTCAGTGCTGCCTCTGCCGTCTGCCTCCTCACACTCAGTGCTACCTCTGCCAGCTCACACTCAGCACTACCTCTGCCTCCTCACACTTAGCGTTGCCTTTAGTGCCTTACACTCAGCACTGCCTCTGCCTCCTCACACTCAGCACTGCCTCTGCCTCCTCTCACTCAGCCCTGCCTCTGCCTCCTCTCACTCAGCCCTGCCTCTGCTGCCTCACACTCAGCAATGCCTCTGCAGCCTCACACTCAGCACTGCCTCTGCTCCACACACTCAGATTTCCTCTGCCTCCTCTCACTCAGCACTGCCTCCGCTCCTTACACTCAGCTTTCCTCTGCCTCCTCTCACTCAGCCCTACCTCTGACTCCACACACTCAGCCCTGCCTCTGCCGCCTCACACTCAGCATGCCTCTGCTCCACACACTCAACATTCTCTATGCCTCCTCTCACTCAGCACTGCCTCTGCTCCTCACACTCATCACTGCCTTTGCTTCCTCACACTCATCATTGCCCCTGTCTCCTCACAGTCAGCATTCCCTCAGTTGCCTTGCCTTGAGCACCAAAAAGGTCAACAATACTTACATGGTTCTTTTAACATACAGTACATATTATTATTATTGATATATAAAGCGACCACATATTCCGCAGTGCTAACACATTCAGAGAATATGTACATTTGCATAGTTTAATATAATCCCTGATTTTTTTTCATATTTTTCTACTCATTTTGAAATTTGTAGGGAACATAGCACCACATAACATTTCTTTCTAAAAAGGTCATGTCATGGGTTTGGGATCATTATTTGTTTAGAAAGAAGGACATCACAGATTGGAGTAAACAGATGCTTAATTATGCATACTCCTACTACATAAGGGGACACAGCCAGTTCTTTCACATTTAAGGAACACACATTTGTTCAATAACATGTTTAATAATGATGTCCCAACAACAGAAATTACTAGAGCTAACAAGAGTCTTTAATGGATAAAAAATTATATCCTGTATGGAAATGGCCAGGGAGTTATTGTTTTAGGTAGGGGTGTAAAAAGAACATTAGAAACTTAGAGTAACCAGGTGGAGCCAAAGCAACTATTCAACACCTTATTAACTGTTATAGAAAATGTATCCATTCTACTTTCCTTTTAATGTATTATCACTTATAATGTAACTGAAATTATAGCTAAAAATGTATTTTCTTAGGTTGGGATCGCAAAAAAGAAAAGCCAAGTTGATATTGTAAAGTGTAAATTCAGAATGCATGTCGTCCAGCATGTTTAAAGGACAACTGAAGTGAGAAATATATGGAGGCTGCCATATTTATTTCTTTTTATACAATACCAGTTGCATGGCAGTTTGGCTGGTCTATTAGGATGCAGTAGTGTCTGAATAATGCCAGAAACAAGCATGCAGCTAATCTTGTCAGATCTGACAATAATGTCAGAAACACCTGATCTGCTGAATGTTTGTTCAGGGGTTATGGCTAAAAGTATTAGAGGCAGAGGATTAGCAGGAAAGCCAGGCAACTGGTGTTGCTTAAAAGAAAATAAATATGGCAGCCTCCATATCTCTCTCGCTTCAGTTGCCCTTTAAGAGCAGCACAATATTTTTTAGGCTTAGCTTTTGTATGAGGTTTAGATAATGTTGCAGTGTGTGCCAATCCATGTTCTCTTCTGCCACTTTCCATTATTTTCCTCTCTCTTCTTTTGAAGTGTGCGTCTGTGCTACTTTTTATCCTTGAGCAAATCTTATCAGCTCTTCAGCACACCCTGAGTACAAAGCATGGAACTGATGATAAGTCATTTATTTTGTAAGTAGTATGAGTTACATGCCAATATTTTGCCTTTAATTAAAAATAAAGCAAAGATCAATAATGCAAGTATATTGCAATACTGATCAAGGCCTAGAATTTTTATGTATAAGTACACTAAAGCATTGAGTCCACTATTGAAAAGGAAAACTCAATTATCTCTGTGTGACTCTGTATCTTGTAAGGATACATGTCAAACATTTTTCAGCTTACTTACTTTTTTTATCTGCATACAAAACACAATCAGTGTACAAGAGAAACTGGCAAACAGGCAAGTCAAAGCTCCTGCTTGCAGCAAGGTGGGAGCTTCTGGATGTTGAAACAGGACTCCAAACTGAGTACTACACAAACTTGAACTTACTGGCTGCAAAATGAAATAGTAGGATAGTTCTCAGGCTTATACACCACCCATCTATATGAATGCTGTCTAAAGCAGATCAGTGTTTCAGTATAAATGAGTCAATGAGCTTACAGTAACAAAAATGTATGTTTTAATGATGTGCAGACAGCAGTGGCAGCACTCATATGTTGGGTTAATCTTTGTTCTTATGGATTGCACTTTCTTGTTCATTCTAAGCAGGCAAAACCAAAAGCAAAAAAAACATCAATTTACAGATCTCCTATAGTTGTGAGCATTATCTTCCAATGCCAACATCTGAACCCTGACCACAGGATGTGGACATCTATATCAGTGTGCCTTTTAAATCCCGCCGTGGCTTAAATGTCTGCAATCTGCTTTACTTTCCAGTCTAATAAAATAAGCACTTCAAAACAAGAGTTATGATTATCTGATGACAGGGTTCTGTATTCTCTTAGCAAGTAATGGAATCCTTGATGACAGATTCAATGCAAGAGACATTTGTGTTGTGAACTGAAAAGATGGTTAGCCCCTGCATTGCCAGAAGGCCCTGCTACCTACTGTGTAGTAAAACCCTTTGGCATCACAGAGGTTAACACACTGCAGTAGGATTTAAAAGCTGACAGAGTAGAGACTGCATCCCTAGAAGGCTAAATGAGAAAAGTCCTACTGAGTTTTTTTTTTCTGTGAATGAAAGTCTTTTGTAAATGCATTTGCAGGCAGATCAGGTGTCTACTTCACACAAGCCTGAAATCTCAATTGGGATATTGTCATCTTGTCAATCCAATGCAGTTCAAGAGAGGCAAGCAAGAGGCCAGTTATACCAGGTGCTTCCTCCTATTTAGAAGATCAAAAGCAAACCTTTAGCAGCGCTTCTCATATTCAATGTGAAAAAGGGGAAAAACTGTAAAATATGTAACAAGTTTAACGTATTATATTTTCCCGTCAGTAACAAGAGCGGTTAACCAGCCAGTGCTGCTGCTGTTGAAGCCCTAGCAGTAGCTCCCATCGCACAACATGCAAAGAGGTAGTCTTTATTAATTTCAAAGAGAAATACATCATTTCCATTTGTTTCTCCTCATTTCCTTCAATTATCTGCATATTAATAGAGTCATTTATTACTAAGATTTATATTTTCCCTTAGGCTTATGCTCCTCTAGACAGGTAAAAGAGAAGGTGAAAAACCTTGGACATGGCCAGAGCTTTAAGCACAACTAAGCTTAATGACAATACTAAGTATATACATATGTTAACTTTGCTGCATTTTCCAAGATTAGTAGTAATACTAATAATAAACTATCTGTTTTTCCTTTGTGCTTTTTAAGCTTATTTTCCAGTGTCAAATATAAAAATGTCACCAACATCACCACCACCACCACCACCACAAAGGCCCCATTTTTGCACTAGCAGTGAATAACTGGCGTTATCCTCCACAAATAATCCTCTACAAATAAGTCCAAACTGGAGAATCCTCTACAAATAAGTCCAGTGTTAATCTGGTCCATGGCCTAGCACTATTGCAGTTGCCAAACAAACAAACAAACAAACAAAAAATCTGTGTTATCTTTACAGAAATGCCCCTGTGGGAACCCCTATATTAAAATATTGCTGCATATTCAGAATGCTGTTGGGAGGAAGAATAGGCATTTTAAACCGCCCATATCGGTTATATGAAAAGATCCTATAAGAAAAGGGCCTAGATCTAGTTGTCATAGATGTTTCTGGAAATCCTTCTTTTTATTGTCTTCAATTGCGGCATGGACAGCAGTATAATTTTTAAATAATATAGCCCCCATTAAAGTGATACCCCAGTACCCGTTAGATTGTAAGCTCGTGCTTGGCAGAAAAAGCCAAGCCCGAGTGACTCCATGCTACTGTGCACGTGTGAGCCATCCTGCATCTGCACAGTGTAGCCATGCTCCATCCACAAGTCCTTGCCAAGGAGGTTCAGGGTTTACCAACACTGGAATGGTGAGGTGGAGAGGGGCGGCTTCCCTCTACTGAAGTATCTATTTGGGGCACTTTTTCCCCTACAGGTATGCTTTAAACAGTTTTTAGGTTCTGGGCTTGTTAGGAAATGAACAGAGTAGCAAATAACATACACACTGGGTAAATAGCCTATCATTTCCAGTGCTGATAACAACTCCCCTCCCCCCCCCTGCGCACCCCCAGACATTTCTGGGATATATTGCCCATACACTCTTTACTGCAGTAAGCATAGATGGCTATAGTTTTGAACAAATTGGAAGTTTTCCTGAATATACTATACATGCTGAAGCTTCCTCTTTCTGCCAAAGCTGGCGTGTAAAATACTGCGACGCCAAGCACAGCTATGCCTTCTATGCAGTAATAACACTGAGTGACATTGCAACTGACATTTGCTAAAGTTAAGTCAGTAGTAATTATTTCAGGGATTTGCACATGATTAGAACTAAGCAAGCTTTGTTCTCTGTTTTTAGCTAGGAACAAAGGCACCAGCAATCCCAAACAACACTACAGCTAATCAAGCCCACTGCTAGCTGTTAGAGTACCAGTATTGTCCAACAGAAATCAAGCACTGATTAATATTTTTTACCTTTCGTCTAATGCCGTGTAAATACCAGTTTCACAGCATAAACAGTCTCTTCCATTTAAACGTCATGCGCGGTCCAAGTGGGCTGAAATTATTACCATTTCGGAATGTCATTTTTTTTTTCTTTTAGTGTGAAAAACGCTACACCCATTTAACAATTTAATTTGGAAAATGACAAGCAAAATAGGGACATAATTGTGTACCTATCTCAGAGCGACTGCATAGATTACACAGACAATCTGTTAGAAGAGCATAACTTGCAATTCAGCAATTATCATTCAGCATAACATTTACAACGGGATACTCAGTCCACGGTACATGGCAGCACTTCCAGTAGCCTCCAATTAAGCAGAAATTGCACTCAAGATACATGTTTAATTTTAACGTTCTGCAGCGTACAGTATGTTGCCTTGGAGACATCAGGTCAGCATATTTTAGTACTTGATGCGCCAACAGGATTACCTTCCATCAATCATTCTGCACCCACCTTGCTTAGAGATTAATAACTGGCTTAGCACTGCTCTGAAATTACCCCTCATTTGTGGCTGATTTTTATTTTAACTCCCATCATCCTGGGTGAGCCAGTTAGATGCCACGATTGATGTGCACATTATAATTGTTTTTCAGTGCTGCTGCCGTATAAACAGCTCATTTCTGTATTTTCCCCCCAATTATTTCTCATTCTCTTTCATGTGGCTGGCTTTTTTTCTATGCATATTTTGGCTCAGCCCACTGCAGGATTGTGTATTGGCTCCCAACTTCCCCTACACATACTGGTCCCTTCATTCCCCAGGCAGTCACCTCATTAGCTCCTTCTGCTGCAGGCACTTCTAATCTGTTTCTCGCAGAGTGATAAGACCTGCCTCACAGTCACATTGTAAAATGATTTATTTCAACAATAAAGTGTAATAACAAACTATATTGTGTTGTTCATATTGTTTCTCCCCCCCCCCCCCCCATATATTTAAAGATCCATTGCGAGGATTTGAAGACCTCTATTCTGTCTATTGTAAAGAATGAAGCAGGCTCATTAAAACAAAACATTTCTATAGAACAAATTGCCAGAGTGAAGGCAAGATACAAAAGTATACTTCTAAGAGGTAATTTAACTTGTTCTGTATTTTATATGGCTGAGGAATTCTATAGCTTCAGAATTACATAGATGTGTTGCTGAAGTTGTACAGAGGGTGGTTTAATGGGTTTACATTACATGGCTGTCTGAAAGGATAACATGCGTGGGATTTTTTTAGAGCAATGTTTAGGAATGAAAGACAAAGTGATTCTAATTTTCAAAGAGTTATGGAAAATAATAAACATTTTCTAAGCAACCAGAACGGAAAAGCAATGAATCTGGAGACCTTCAAGTTCCTAAACGATGTCAAGAGCTGCTCTCCATATTTAGTACTCTGTGATCCTGGAAATGAGTATGTATCTTTGTTTAACTGGCCGTTGGCAGGTGAGCTGTCCGCTTGCCTAGTGCTGATTGTTACAGCATTATTGCAGTCTGTTCTCCCCAGAGTGCTGCACTTATTGGACTGCTATAAATCTTATGCGGTGTATGGAATGTATGGCAGTGTATATTGCTGTGCAGCAGGTGCAATGTTACCTGTCATGATCCTTACTGTATCTCCTTCATGATCACATGCACGTGACTCGTGTTCTGTTTGATGCTATTATGGTATTAATGACATAACAATTTATAAATGTATAGTTTAGTATGCATATACTGATTTCTAAAGCCTATTTTGTAGTAAAAGAGAAAAAGGGGGTCTGCTTCAATGTCACTCAAAATGTTTTATTTGAGATTTATCCCAAAGCAGCCACAGAAACACCCAGCTAACATTTTTCGGACCTAGATTGGTCCTAAATCATAGCACTATATGAATTAAAATAGTATCACAATGCTGGCCCATAAAATATAAGTATCTAAAGAGATAACGTGTCCTTATAACCACTATGAACAAAGTATAAATGCACCTTGCATGGGTATTCAAACATTTGACTTGTGAAATTAAAGAAAAAGTGATGGCTCATGCTCAATATAATATTGCCTTATTAAAACAGAAAGCAAAAATATATTAAGCATAGTTTTTTTTGCAAGAGGGCTTTTCAGTCTCTTTAAGCGTGTACATTTAAAAATGCTGTGTGCAAAAATGGGCATGAAATAGTAGTAGTAACTAACCACCCCTCACCTACTCCTAAAACTAACCCTCCTCTATCTATGCCTAAAACTAACCACACTCCACCTACTCCTAAAACGAACCCTCCCCTATATATGCCTAAAACTAAGCACCCTCCACCTACTCCTAAAAATAACCCTCCCCTATCTATGCCTAAAACTAACCACCCTCCACCTATTCCTAAAATGAACCCTCCCCTATATATGCCTAAAACTAACCACCCTCCACCTATTCCTAAACTAACCCTCCCCTATATATGCCTAAAACTAACCACCCTCCACCTACTCCTAAAACTAACCCTCCCCTATCTATGCCTAAAACTAACCACCCTCCACCTATTCCTAAAATGAACCCTCCCCTATCTATGCCTAAAACTAACCACCCTCCACCTATTCCTAAACTAACCCTCCCCTATATATGCCTAAAACTAACCACCCTCCACCTACTCCTAAAACGAACCCTCCCCTATCTATGCCTAAAACTAACCACCCTCCACCTATTCCTAAAACGAACCCTCCCCTATCTATGCTTAACACTAACCACCCTCGTCCTACTCCAAACACTAACCTTCCCCTATCTCCAGGGGCATCGTTAGGGTGATACATTTGGGGCACTACCCCAATATTGCTCGGCTCCCCGGATGTTGCTTTCCATAGTGCCCTATGCTGTGAGGTTCTGGAGAGGTGTCTCCATTGCTATGGCAGCACACAGTTCCCAGAGGTTATTACTGTGCAGACCAAGGGTAGAAACATTCATAAGAAGGGGGCATGCAGGGGGGGGGGGGGGCAGAGCTACAGATGCTTTACACTGCCTGGAAGCAGACATCACATGGGTCCCGGGAACCTGTGAGGGAGAAGTGAGCCTCACCTGTAGCTCTTCCCCTACATACCTCTGTGTCGTGTATGCTCCCACCCCTGCACGTTGGGCAAAGATTTTTGTGCACTGCACACCACCAGCAAACCCAGCCAGCCCAGCAGCATCACAGCCATCCCATCAGAATCACAACTAGCCAGCCCAGCAGCATCACAACCTGTCCAACAGCATCACAGCCAGCCCACTCAGCAGCATCACAGCTAGCCAGCACAAACAGCATCATCACAGTCAGCCAGCCCAGCAGCATCAGTTCCAGTCCACCCAGCAGCATCACAGCCAGCCCACTCAGCAGCATCATGGCCAGCTAGCCCAGCAGCATCACACCCAGCCAACCCAGCATCGCTAGCCAGCCTAGTATCAACACCCCCAGGCAGGTCAGCTAGACCCACCATGCCACCAGCCAGGCAAGCCAGACCTGTATCACCACCACCATCAGCCAGGCAGCCTAGCATCCTCACCAACCAGATCAACATCACCAGCATGCCAGCCCAGCATCATCACCAGCGAGGCCAGCCAGACCAGCATCACCACCAGCCAGCCAGCCAGACCAGCATTACCAGCAGCCAAGCTAGCAAGACAATCATCAATACCAGTCAGGCTAGCCCAGCGTCACTGCCAGCCAGACCAGCCAGACCAGCATCACCACCAGCCAGGCCAGCCAGACCAGCATCACCACCAGCCAGCCAGACCAGCATTACCACCAGCCAAGCTAGCAAGACAATCATCAATACCAGTCAGGCCAGCCCAGCGTCACCGCCAGCCAGACCAGGCAGCCCAGCATCACAACCAGCCAACCCAGCACACATCTCTGCTGGGCCAGCCAACCCAGCATCACCACCAGGCTAGCCAAGCACAGAAACTCTGCCGATTATTGTGAAATGGTACCTATTTATGATATTTCTATGTGGAAACACACCTGACATACTGAGAAAGTCGCTCACATATGTGGTGCATCGCAGTGCAGCAAGCCGTGTTACAAAGCGTTCATTATGCCACCGAGCAACGCACCACTGTTAAAAGATTACACTGCCAAGTTCATGTACATTTGGCCAAATGCATGACCACACCCATTTTACGACACAAGGCCATTTTTTTCTGCAAGACAACTCGTATAAAAGCTGCGCTTAATAGTATACCAATGTCACTCTACTGTTTCTGTAGTGGAGCACTGATGTAGCGACTTCCCTGAGTGCAATCACAATTCAATCCTACACAAGGTTTGAGTAGAGTGGCAATCCACCTGCTGCAGTTCTCATACCACAGTTACACCTTAAACAGCTGAAAGAGCAATAGACATAACATAGTGCAGGCATAGTTAACAACATACAAACTGGGCACACGTATTCACACTGCATGCAATTGGGGATGTGAGAGGCTTAAAAACTAAAGAAAAAATCTGGTGAGCAGGGAAAGGGAGTGACCCCTGTATCCTGGTGATGAATTTGTACACATTCCCAGTTGCATGCATGTGTGCCTGGGGTGTATGTTGTTAACTATGCCTGCACTATGATATGTCTATTGCTCTTTCAGCTGTTTAAAGTGTAATTGTGGTAAGGGGAATACTAGGGCAGGTGGATTGCCACTCTACTGGAACCGTGAGCGATGTTGTGTTGAATCACATTTTTTTGTGCTCCACAGCTCAACACTGACTTAATCCCCAGAGGTGCTCTGAAACTCCCAGGACCCTAGCAAAACCTCTGCGTATGCCCACTTATAGCAGCTCTAAAAGTACATTAGGGCACTGGAGACACTCAAGCAAAATAGTGAGTGCCAGGGCGCCCCACTATATAACTGAGGTTCCTAGGGACAGAAAGCTGTAATGCCACTCCAAGTACTTACCCTTTATCAATGTTAAAGAAAACCTAAGAACAAGCAAGAAAAGAATTGATACTTACCTGGGGCTTCATCCAGCCCCCTTCAGGCTGTGGGCTCCCTTACCATCTCCCTGGGCCACTCAGCTAGCCAGCCTGGTAACTTGCCTCAGTCATGTTTCATCGGACATGCGCATGGTCCCCCATCATGCTCCCATAGCCAGAAGCACTTTGTGCCTACACAGTACTGATGAACAGGTGCAGAACACTACCAGCCACAGGAGCACTATGGGGTAGCGTGTGCAGCTGGCCCACACATGCGTGACAAAGTGCAAATGTGGCAAGGTACCGGGCTGGCTAGCGCACAAAGTAAAAAAAAAAAAAAAAGATTGCAAATAGGTTTATCTGTTAACATACGCAGTCTGATACCAGTAATCTGTCAAAGCTATAACATTTGCAATGCTAGGAGGATTTAGCAAAATGATGGCACAGATATTTGAATTGAATAGCACTTGCTTCAAACTGATTGTGTTAATTAAAAAAAAGCGTTTGAGGTGTTTAGGAACTGATAGCACTGCTCAAAGACATTATTGAGTGCATAGCTGCATTACTGCACAAGACCACTAGGGGGGGACTTTTTTTTCTCACATCTATACCTCATAAGTAATATGGTTCTCTAGATAGATGATGATAAATTACATTTGGAGAATGAAAACTAATTTAACTTTTATAAATGGCATCAGAACTAGCCTCCACTGACTTGATTGAACAGTTATTTCAAATTTAAAATTCATGAAAACTACATTTACATTCATTCTAAATATATTCAAAACTATTCTGAATAGGCTAATAGAAGGTGATCAGTCTTATTATGTTAACTACCTGGAATATTGTTTTAGCCTTACGAATTATAGAAACAGACGCACATTTATGTTTCTGTTTGTTTACTTGAATTTGCTGCACCAAATTGCCTGTGCGCGCACAAAGGATTGTGTGTGTGTACATGTGTGTGTGCATTTGTGTGTACTTACGATATGCATGATGCACTTCATGTATCAACTAAACCTTAGGCCCAGTGCACACCAAAACCGCTAGCAGATCCACAAAACGCTACCGGTTTTTGGAGCTGATTTCAGAGCGATTCTAGGTATGTTTAGAGAGGTTTTCTAAACATACTTAGCGGTTTTGGGTGCGTTTTTGGGTAGCAGATTACACATATTGTTACAGTAAAAGCTGTTACTGAACAGCTTCTGTAACAAAACGCCTGGCAAACCGCTCTGAAGTAGCGTTTTTCAGAGCGGTTTGTGTTTTTCCTATACTTTACATTGAGGACGAAACGCTTCCGAAAACCACAAACGTGCAGCAGGAGGCGCGTTTGTGGCTTGGCAAAAACCTCAAACCGCCGGTGTGCACCATCCCATTGCAATACATTAGCCAAGCGTTTTTCCAGGCGGATGCGGCCGGCGGATCGCTCCAAAAACCGCTCGGTGTGCACTAGGCCTTACTCCATGATTGTGGAATACTTCATAAAAGAGACATCATTACAGTAAGCAAACTCGATGGAAATAGCAGGTATTTGTAGAACCTGAACAGGCATAAATGAATGGCCAAGGCTATATATACCTTAAGTATTCACTATCCATTATGTTTTTATTTCTGCACTCCTCCCCCTTATGATATTATTTTTTTCAGAAAGCCAGTGAGAGGGGTCTGTCCTAAATTCTTTCACCTTCACTTTATCATTTAATAAATGCACATAGATTGCGGTACCCATAAAGTATATGGGACAACTGAATTGTTCCTGTATATTAAAAAACCATATCATTTCAGAGATAAAAAATGAACAGCATGCAAGATCCTCTTTTTCAATGGAGCGCACATGGCTAATACTATCACCTACAGATAGATATTTGTTTTATTGCATTAAGTCAATGGCACCCAGATGTGCAAACGGAAGTATGATTAGCTGGCCGCTGGCCAGGTTATTAAAGGCATTTTCAGCTGCTGCCATTGTGGAGCACTCCATAGTGCACATTTACTCTCAAATAAATCATGGATTGCTTGTGTTTATCTTTCCACTGTATTGTACATACTGCATTTCCATAATAGGTTTTGATACCATTAGTGTGCTCACGGCACCATATAAATTCCACATCAAGAGAATAGCAATTCTCAGGCCGCTGACTGTTGAGCAGCTAAAACTGAAGAATCATCCCACTGTGCACCATTTTTTGTCTATGAATCTTGTACGCTATGACTGCATTCCTGTTAATTGGGCGCAAGTCCAGGTTTGCTGTGAGCCGTCGGTGGCACTGGGACTTTTACGAGAAGAGCCTCACTCTGTCATTCCTCCTCTCCGGAGAATACAAATGCTCTGTATAAATGTCCTCCTCTGTAAAATCGAGGTCTTTTTTGACCTAGATTGCTTAAATCGGCTGCATTTTTTTAGCCTTTTGGGAGAGTAGCTAACATTGGGACGTGTGCTGCAACACTTTCTATCATTATTATGTAAATTCCAAAGAAAGTGCTACACAGATAGAAAAGATATCAAGGACGAAATTGCCTAAGCCTGCTTCTTTTTCTCTCTGAAGTAAGGCACTTGCATTAAGCAATTTGAAACATCCAATGGTTGTAAATGTATCTGAATAATTTGAATGTAATTTTGTCATATACAGTAGGACAATCACGGCTTTTAGCTGCTTGTTGAACTCCAGTGCTGCATGCATAATACATGGCAAGTTTACTGCTAATGTGCTAGCTAGCACTGGAGAACACTGGTGCATCTGCATCACCCAGTTGTTTGGAATGCTCATTCAGCAGCTTAGCATTCTGGGCACATGCAACAGCATTTAGAAGCAGGCAGAGTATAACCCTGAGCTTTGCATAATACACTGCCTGAAGTTGCCATGGAATTTTAAATACATATAAGACAATTTGCAAATTAACAAAATGGGATATGTGAATTTTACAAGTAGGGTGCTATGCTGTGATCTAGAAACTACTGTTGTTAATGTAATCATGCTTAAAGGAATACTAAGGTGAAAAAAAGAAAACTGATGAGATAAACAATTGTATCTATCCTCCTTTTCCTAAAAACGACATTAGATATTGCACAGTTTTATTTTATTCTACTTTTTTAAGTGTTTACTGTTTCGCGGTCTCTGCTCAATGACACATTTGTTGAAGTATGCCAGTGCTAAAATCTATGATCTGTTGGCCATTTTTATCTTTTTCCTGCTCTCAGGGGCCATTTTCTGCTAATGTTTTATGGCTGTAATTCCTTATCAGTAAAGGTTACTCTTTGGTCCGACCAGATCCCAGCTGGACAGAAACTGTCACTTTCATAACCGATGTTTAAAGTGGACCTGAAGAGTCTAAAAAAAAAGTTTCACTTACCTAGGGCTTCTGCCAGCCCCTGCAGCCGCTCTATGCCTGTGACTTTACCTAACGATCCAGTCCCCCGCTGTGGCTCACTTTCCTTCTCGCTGACTTGCAAGTCAACGTCTATTGCACCTGTGTGGCCCTGGCATAGCGCATCTTCATACGCGCTCCATAGTTGGGAGCGTCCTGTGCAGGCGCAGTATGAGAAAATATCTACTGCGCCTGTGCAGTACACTCCTGGCGACAGAAGCGTGAACAAGGGCACACGCGGTCAGGTCTGCGCAATCACAGTGGATGGCAACTCAACAAAGCGAAAGTGAGCTGCGGCGGGAGGACCAGAGGATAGTTTGGTAACGTTGCAGGCACAGGGCGGCTGCAGGGGGCTGGCAGAAGCCCCAGGTAAGTGAAACTTTTTTTTTTTTAGACTCTTCAGGTTTCCTTTAACTCTTTCAGGCAGAGAAAGAAAAAAAGGAACACAGCATAGTTATTTGTGTGCTTGGCACTACACATACACATGTCTTTCTCATATCACATGATGTTCCCTCGGTATTCCTTTTTTGGAAAGCTACACTGTATTACCATTAGGGAGTGTACATTTTACAGTGATGATTCACTTAAGGAAAGTGACTGTGAGGAGCAGCAAAGATCCTCTGTGCTCACCTCCTGGGGGATACAATTATATCGCCCAGGAGGTGGCGCAGCATTATTTTTAAAAAATTTTTTTTTTTTAAATCATGTAGCGAGCCAAGGGCTCGCTACATGATAGCCGCTGTGCAGCGGCATCCCCCCACCTACTCCGATCGCCTCCGGCAATCAAAGCAAACAGGAAATCCCGTTGAGAACGGGATTTCCTGTTTGGCTTCCCCCGTCGCCATGGCGACGATCGGGATGACGTCATCGACGTCAACGACGTCGTGACGTCAGAGGGAGTCCCGATCCACCCCTCAGCGCTGCCTGGCACTGATTGGCCAGGCTGCGCACGGGGTCTTGGGGGGGGGGAGCGGCGCGGCACGGCGGATAGCGGTGAATCAGCGCGGAGCGGCGGCGATCGGTATATACACGCAGCTAGCAAAGTGCTAGCTGCGTGCAACAAAAAAAAATTATGCAAAACGGCCCACCAGGGCCTGAGAAATCCTTTGTGGCGGCTTACCCCGAGCTCAGCTCGGGATTATCCCCCAGAGGGTTAAAACATCAAATCACACAGAAGGAAATTAAAATAATGGAAACTTCCCTGCATAAGACTGAATGTTTGGAACATATTGCAATTTCACTGCTGTTTATTGCACTCTTCTGTCAGTAATTCACATTCCATGAGTAGGCATTTCATAGTGTTTCCTTTTCTAATTACTGTGTATCAAACAGTGCAAGGGGTATGCTGGATAAATGACTGCTCCGATAAAATCAATTCCATGATAAGTCAATTAGAGATTACACACACCTGAGCTAATTGTTTGTACTTGCACTTAAGAGATGAAATAAGAGATGAAGTTAGGTACAAATCTTGCTCTAAAGAGGCCGCACAACAAAAATAGCAAGTAAATAATATTTCCTAATGTAAATGTACACACAGAAACTAGTTTCTCTAGAACATGAACCTGACCTGATAAGAGTGAAAAGAGTAGAACTCCGCACAACTATCATCTTGATGTGCTTAGGGCCAGTGGCATAGCTAAGGCGCTATGGGCCCCTGTGCAAGTTTTACATGCCCCCCCAAGGACATAACAATTGATATGGCGCACCAAAACCTGCCAAAGACAACCACAGAGTTAGCGGTGCAAGAAGGGGATGGGGAACAGCTTGTTAATAATTACCACTATTCAAAGCATCTAAAGAAGTGATTTTTACCAGCACCAATAGAGAGCTAATACTGTGATAGAGGGTGTACCCTTTGGGGCCCCTCTGCCCTAAGGGCCCCGATGCAGTCGCTACCTCTAGACATAACATTGGAGGAAAAGAGACTAGAACACCAATATACAGCACCATACTCGTATTTCAACATAACAGGAATAAAACCGTTTAAAGGACGACTAATGCAAAAAAAGTAGACAGTTAAAATCTAACAGACCGGACATGTTTGAACTATTCCATCTCCTCATGGGGGACTCTCAGGGCTAGAGCGAATCTGCATGCATTTTTTGCATGCAGATTTGCATAGCCAATAATAGTCAATGGGCCTGTTACTACTTGTCAGGAAACCTGTGCGGTTGACTGTGCAGAAAAAATCTGCAGAGCAGAGCCATCAGAATTCACACACCACAAGGCTATTGTGCGATTCGCATGTAATGTATTTAATATGAAATTTGCACGTGCTTTCGCTCTACGAATTTACCATGCGAATTCGCATACGTTTTCGTGTAACATCAATGTAAAAGCACACAGGCACTGACATGGGTAAAATCGCATACTTACTAAAATACACAAAAACGCATGCGAATTCACATGAAAATTAGCATACAAACACATACAAATTTGCATCCGCATGCAAATTCGTTTATGCGTTTTCCGCAAAGAAATCGCACCTCACTAGTGGAAACGGGCCCTGAGGGTTTTCTTTGTTTTCAGCAGCATTTCCTGAACAGCAGTTTAACTGCCAAAATGGTAAGATACCAGCCGGCCTCCCTAATCACACTATTTTGTTAGTTAGACTTTGCAACTGCTGTGCAGGAAATGCTGTTGAAAACAAAGAAAACCCTGAGAATCCCACATGAGGCGATAGACTGACCCAAAACCTGTCGGCTCTTTCAGATTTTAACTGCCTACATTTTTCGCGATAGTGGTCCTTTAAGACGGTAACAATTAACTGGCTGTATTAGGCTTGTTCACACATAAAAAAGTGTCCAGTCCTGTCAGTTTTTGACAGTTGCCATCAGTTTTGCATGTGTTTCTCTGGCTGTGTTCACACATATATTTGTAGTCTAGTGCTGTCAGTTTGTATCAGTTTTGCATGTGTTTCTCTGGCTGTGTTCACACATATATTTCCAGTCCAGTGCTGTCAGTTTGTATCAGTTTTGTATGTTTTTCTAATTAGCAATGTATCATTATAGCAAATATCAGTAGTATTTGCAAATAGAGTTGAAATGACCTATAGTAGTTGTATCATCTGATGCAATCACAACTGGATGCACTCAGGGATTAAAACCTGGGTTCAGTATGTTTGCTCAGATAATTAGGTAGTGTAATATTAGTAGGACATATCAATACAACATTCAGGTTCCTGGCCTTCCCAGAGAAGGTGGAAGAGTCAAAAGTAAACCACTATCTGAGGCTTAGCAATCCAATGCTTGGCCATTTTCAGATTGAATAACAAAGTCTACATTTTTTTTCAATACCACACACAGGTAAGTGGTGAAGGTTAGGTAGGGCTCTTAGTAAACAGAATTTCAGATGCACCTCCAAGAACTCTTATAGGTTAACAATTGTTATAACTGGACCAGCTGTATAAATTATTTGATATGTACATAGTAAAAATGTTTCTTTTCACTGTTTTAAGATACTCAACTTTTTTCTCTCATCATATCCATGTGTATGCCAGAATCTTAGTGTGGTATTTCTTTGCTTAAGACATCAGTTTTCATTATAGCAAATTTACTTTGCTATTAAACCCCAAAACATTATTTGCATTGCTTAATGAAGCAGGGCCATGTCAATATATCCTCTGCTGTACCTGTGCCTCAAGCAGCAAAATGAGATTGATTTGGCAGGGACATGCACCTAAACAACTTTATATCTGATGCAGTGTGCATTGGTATTAATTCTATAAAATCCTAATTAGCACCTAATTGCTACAGAGTCGGCTGCTTATCCAGGAGGGTTTCCAGAATATGTGTGTGTGCTTTAGAGCTGGAAATATAACATGGCAGAACTATTCTCTGCAACGACAAACTGCTGCTAATAGTCTCTTAATTTTCATTTGTTGTTTCCAACAGGCCACCTGGAAAATCAACCGCAGCTGAGAAGCCTTTTGTAGCCTTTGAAATACATCAATAACTATGAAGCATTTTCTTCTTCAGGGCATTTTCTCTATTCCGTTTTCACAGAAAATATCTGATGGAGCATTTTAACTTAAAATACCCTTATTTATCATTATCAAAGTCCTGGCTGTTTTGGAAAGAATCCATGGCACTGTCATGTTTGTATAAACCTCCTTGATGTATGGATTAATTTCATGCTGTGGCCACATTATGTGCACTTTTCTACAATGCAGCTTCCACTCTGCAATCATATTGCCTTGTCACTGTGAAGGACTCTAACGGTGGTACAAGCTCCCTACCAAATGTTACTCATTATATATACTGATTAGCCACAACATTAAATCGACTGGCAGCTGAACGGAATAACATTGCTTATCTCATCACAATGGCACATGCCAAAGGGTGGCATTTATTAGGCAGTAAGTGAACCGTCAGTTCTTAAAGGTGATTAAACCTGGCAAACTTAAGGCTCTGAGAAACTCTGACAACAGCTAAATCATGATGGCTAGATGACTGGGACATAGCATCTCTAAAATGGCAGTTCTCATGGAGTGTACCTGATGTGAAGCGGTTTATATCAACTTTATATCAACAAACAGTGGAGAACCAGTGAACTGACAGGGTTGTGGACAACCACGATTAGCCCATCTGGTTTAATCCCACAAAAAAGATCTACTGTTGCAAAACTGGTTGAAAATATTGATGCTAGATATTAGAGAAGGGTGCCAGCACATATAGCCTATCACAGCTTGCTGTGCATGGGGCTGATAATATCTCTGAATAACTAATTTATTAATTTGAAGAAATGACTGGTGACTGCAGTGCTACGTCTCCCTTCACCAGGCTGTGTGGTGAGGTTTCTCTGGCAGTGCTGTTCACCTGGTGATAACCATTCTGGCACTTCCACTAAACCCATATGAACTCTGTGATTGGTACTACCATGGCATAATCCGGAGGTTGTAGGGTTTTCCAGTTGTAGCCTCTCACCCCAGAGAAAAGCAGAGCCACCACAGAACCATTATCCATAAGAAAACAGTTACATGACCTCTTCATCAAAATTATATAAAAAAATATTTAATTCTGGGTTTGCTCCGCTCCATTTTACCACTGTGTTCACATCCGGGACAGATGGGTCGCACCATAGGTGGCTATGGGCAATGCATCTGCTCATCCAGAAAAATGCAGGAAGTTCAGACTCTGTTCCATTTGCTTGACACAGTTTTTATCACCTAACCCTAACCTTTCCCCTACATGAACTCCTTTCGAATGCCTAAGCCAACCCTCAACTAACATTAAAACTAGTCTCTGATGTATAATTCTAACCTCTCCTCAATGTCAAGCACTTCTTATTGCCTAAGCCTACACTCCACTCTAATCTCAACATTAACCTCTTTCTGACACCTAACTCTAATCTTCCTTTTTGATATTTATACCTTCCTGATGGCCAACCCTAATCTCTTCCTTAGTTTCAGGAAGGAGTTGCTTACCTTTCCACCCAACCCTAAATGATAAGCCTAACCTCACTGGTGATCTTAGCTGATACCCCCACACCAAATCATAGCACTAAGGGCCAAAGGAACTATTGCTGGTTAACAGCCTTAAAACACCCTAACTAAACACCTAACTAGTTGTTGACCAATACCCTCAGCACTGCCACTCGATCAAGGTCTTATGCCCACACCAAATCCAAGCAGATTGCACACCGTATGCAGGAATTTTGATGGGGCTAGACCCAGTAGCTATCAAACACAATATTCCAAAAAAGGGTCCACACTCAGTTTGCAGGAACTCACAGGTAGGGATGAGCGTAATGACCTAATTACGAATTTCCGAAATTTCGAGAAATTACTACAATTACGATTTTAGCAGTAATCGAAATTTCGTAATTTTCGCAAATTACGCAAATTTTCGTAATTACGATTACGAAATTTAGTATTTTAAAGTTTGCAAAGGTTTCTATCCCTCTAGATGCCTAAAATGAATAACCAACCTCCCTCCCTCCCTCCCTCTCTCTCTCTCTCTCTCTCTCTCTCTCTCTCTCTCTAGAGATTTGTAGTATTTCAAAACCATACTCACATTCATGACATGTCCAGGGATCAAACCCAGGCCAACCACATGGAAGACAGCTATGCTCACCACCATACCACCAAACACACACTAAATAGACTGCTAACCTAAATCTTACTTGTAGACAGTCATATGAGACACATGCTGGGTGCAGGGCTTTGTGATTGGACCATGCGATAGAGTGAGGTGCAAAAATGAAATCATGCCTAGCAGAGGATGGTTTCACAGTGCTAAATGCTAGGCTGGCTGTGGTGCAATTGGTTAGTGTGTCTGGCTGGTAACAGCAAGGTTACAGGTTCAATTCCATCCAGGCATGTCTTTTCCTTTTGCGTTCAACAGTTGTCCAAACAGAGCCAACAGAGCCCCAGATAGCCATGTAGAGTTAGGTCACAGCTAGCCTGGCTGTGGTGCAATTGGTTAGTGTGTCTGGCTGGTAACAGCAAGGTTACAGGTTTGATTCCATCCAGGCATGTCTTTTCCTTTTGCGTTCAACAGTTGTCCAAACAGAGCCAACAGAGCCCCAGATAGCCATGTAGAGTTAGGTCACAGCTAGCCTGGCTGTGGTGCAATTGGTTAGTGTGTCTGGCTGGTAACAGCAAGGTTACAGGTTTGATTCCATCCAGGCATGTCTTTTCCTTTTGCGTGCGCGCGCTGCGCCATTGAACCCCATAGGGTATTTTGCGTGCGTAAAACTTTACGCATGCAAAACTTTGTGCTCGGTGTTTGGACAACTGTTGAACTCAAAAGGAAAAGACATGCCTGGATGGAATCGAACCTGTAACCTTGCTGTTACCAGCCAGACACACTAACCAATTGCACCACAGCCAGGCTAGCTGTGACCTAACTCTACATGGCTATCTGGGGCTCTGTTGGCTCTGTTTGGACAACTGTTGAACGCAAAAGGAAAAGACATGCCTGGATGGAATCGAACCTGTAACCTTGCTGTTACCAGCCAGACGCACTAACCAATTGCACCACAGCCAGCCTAGCATTTAGCATTGTGAAACCATCCTCTGCTAGGCATGATTTCATTTTTGCACCTCACTCTATCGCATGGTCCATGGTCCAATCACAAAGCCCTGCACCCAGCATGTGTCTCATATGACTGTCTACAAGTAAGATTTAGGTTAGCAGTCTATTTAGTGTGTGTTTGGTGGTATGGTGGTGAGCATAGCTGTCTTCCATGTGGTTGGCCTGGGTTTGATCCCTGGACATGTCATGAATGTGAGTATGGTTTTGAAATACTACAGATCTCTGGAGAGAGAGAGAGAGAGAGAGAGAGAGAGGGAGGAGGACTGGCTGGCTGTGCTATTCATTTTAGGCATCTAGAGGGATAGAAACCCTTACAAACCTGAAAAAGTAAAATTTCGGTTGGAGACACGAAATTCGTCATTACGGGAGTGAAATTTCGATTACGAAATTGTAAATTACGAATTGAAAATTAATTACGAAATTACGAATTTGGGTCGTAATGTTAAATTTCGCATTCGTAATAAAAGCAGTTCGAAATTTCGAAAATTTAGGCTCATCTCTACTCACAGGCTCATTGTTCGTATTAAAGACACAACATACCATCTGACCGTGTTGTCCTATAGGTCAGATGGCATGTAGTGTTGGGCGAACAGTGTTCGCCACTGTTCGGGTTCTGCAGAACATCACCCTGTTCGGGTGATGTTCGAGTTCGGCCGAACACCTGACGGTGCTCGGCCAAACCGTTCGGCCATATGGCCGAACTAAGAGCGCATGGCCGAACGTTCCCCGAACGTTCGGCTAGCGCTGTGATTGGCCGAACGGGTCATGTGGTTCGGACCCGAACGCGCTCTGATTGGCCGAACTGTCACGTGGTTCGGGTAAATAAATACCCGAACCACGTCATATCTCCGCCATTTGTCTGTGGGTTTAGCTTTGGGTAGGCAGGCAGGGTAGTTCGCGCTCCAGCCACGCTAGCCAGGGTCCCCCCCAGTCATTGTGTGTCACTGCTGGGAACAGTAGTACACCGCTCGTTCAGCCACACTATATAGCATTCTGTGTACTGTTCTGTGTCTGCTGGGAACAGTGGTACACCGCTCGTTCAGCCACACTATATAGCATTCTGTGTACTGTTCTGTGTCTGCTGGGAACAGTGGTACACCGCTCGTTCAGCCACACTATATAGCATTCTGTGTACTGTTCTGTGTCTGCTGGGAACAGTAGTACACCGCTCGTTCAGCCACACTATATAGCATTCTGTGTACTGTTCTGTGTCTGCTGGGAACAGTAGTACACCGCTCGTTCAGCCACACTATATAGCATTCTGTGTACTGTTCTGTGTCTGCTGGGAACAGTAGTACACCGCTCGTTCAGCCACACTATATAGCATTCTGTGTACTGTTCTGTGTCTGCTGGGAATAGTGGTACACCGCTCGTTCAGCCACACTATATAGCATTCTGTGTACTGTTCTGTGTCTGCTGGGAACAGTAGTACACCGCTCGTTCAGCCACACTATATAGCATTCTGTGTACTGTTCTGTGTCTGCTGGGAACAGTAGTACACCGCTCGTTCAGCCACACTATATAGCATTTTGTGTACTGTTCTGTGTCTGCTGGGAACAGTAGTACACCGCTCGTTCAGCCACACTATATAGCATTCTGTGTACTGTTCTGTGTCTGCTGGGAACAGTAGTACACCGCTCGTTCAGCCACACTATATAGCATTCTGTGTACTGTTCTGTGTCTGCTGGGAATAGTGGTACACCGCTCGTTCAGCCACACTATATAGCATTCTGTGTACTGTTCTGTGTCTGCTGGGAACAGTAGTACACCGCTCGTTCAGCCACACTATATAGCATTCTGTGTACTGTTCTGTGTCTGCTGGGAACAGTAGTACACCGCTCGTTCAGCCACACTATATAGCATTCTGTGTACTGTTCTGTGTCTGCTGGGAATAGTGGTACACCGCTCGTTCAGCCACACTATATAGCATTCTGTGTACTGTTCTGTGTCTGCTGGGAACAGTGGTACACCGCTCGTTCAGCCACACTATATAGCATTCTGTGTACTGTTCTGTGTCTGCTGGGAACAGTGGTACACCGCTCGTTCAGCCACACTATATAGCATTCTGTGTACTGTTCTGTGTCTGCTGGGAACAGTAGTACACCGCTCGTTCAGCCACACTATATAGCATTCTGTGTACTGTTCTGTGTCTGCTGGGAACAGTAGTACACCGCTCGTTCAGCCACACTATATAGCATTCTGTGTACTGTTCTGTGTCTGCTGGGAACAGTAGTACACCGCTCGTTCAGCCACACTATATAGCATTCTGTGTACTGTTCTGTGTCTGCTGGGAATAGTGGTACACCGCTCGTTCAGCCACACTATATAGCATTCTGTGTACTGTTCTGTGTCTGCTGGGAATAGTGGTACACCGCTCGTTCGCCACTGTATAGCATTGTGCTCTGTGTCGCTGCTGGGAATAGTGGTACACCGCTCACCCGTCACTGTATAGCATTGTGCTCTGTGTCGCTGCTGGGAATAGTGGTACACCGCTCACCCGTCACTGTATAGCATTGTGCTCTGTGTCGCTGCTGGGAATAGTGGTACTGTATAGCATTTCTGTACTGCCACTGTACTGCTGCCAGTCAGCGTGTACTGTAAGGATAAGTGAAATGAGGAAGAAATCCGGTGAAAGAGGGAGGGGCAAGGGAAGAGGTGTTTCCCCTGACGGTTCACGTACAGGCCACAGGGGAGCACCCAAGAAAACCCACTCAATACCGCCCATGTTGTCCAGGACAACAACCCTCACAAATCCAAAAGAACAGGACCAGATAATTACTTGGATGACCTCTCAAGCGTCCAGCAGTGGGTTAAGCAGCACCAGCACATCACGCACGAGGTCCGAGTCCTCAGCCAGTTACAAGGAGCCAGTGGGCACAAAGCTGACACAACCGGCAGCGACACCACGCACACAACTGCCAGATAACCAGTCCGATGAATTACCTCAGGACACAATGGGGTATTCGCAGGAGCTATTCCCAGCCCAACAAACTTCCACCTTTCAAAGGTCAATGGAGGAACAGCCAGAAATGTTGTGCCTGGATTCACAACCGTTAACTGTGGGAAATGCACCGCGCACTGAAATACAAGGCGAGTCCGAAGAGGACTCGGAAACCCAAATCCCAGAGCAATTTGGGCAGGAGGGGTTGCAATTGCAGGAGGTCGGCCGACAAGATCTGGAAGACGACGTTGGAGTGTGCTGCGCAGAGGTTGTTGTGGGGAGCTCTACTCCACGGCGGTGGCCCACAATGACATATGACGAGTTTGAGGAGATGGAAGAGGAGGGTATGGACAATGTGGACAGAGACCCAGATTTTGTTTGTGAACGAGAACATCGCCGTCGTAGCAGCAGCACAGATGAGTCTGTTGAAGAACACACTGCTGCACGAGTTCGCCTTGTGCCACAAGGTAGGCGGCGCGCAATTTCAGGCACCACAAGCGTGGAAGTTCAAGTGAGAGGCAAAAGAGGAGCAAACAGAAATCGCCAGCAAGGAGGCAGGTGCTCCAAAGTCTGGGCTTTCTTTGAAGACTGCACTGAGGATGTTACCATGGCGATTTGCAAGGTGTGCAAGACCCGCCTGAGCAGGGGGAAAAATATTAACAACCTCTCCACCACCAGCATGAGCCGTCACATGCTATCCAAACATCCCACTCTTTGGGCAAACGCGTCAGGACAGGGTACCAGAAACAACACTGCCTCCCTTGGGTTCACCAGACTCACCACCAGACCCGCCTCAGCAGCAGCAGTAGCCCAGCCATTGCGTGGTTCACAACATTCACAAACATCAGACGACGCTGACACTGTCACTTTCCGGAGTAGTGCTCTTGAGGTCTCCCAGTGTTCATCAAACACAACAACCAACAGCCCTTCCGTGTGCAGCGCTACGGTTCAGTTGTCTGTGTCGGAGATGTTTGAGCGCAAGAGGAAATTGCCAGCAAATGACCCCCGGGCCGTGGCAGTAACAGCCAGCATAGCCAAGCTTCTGGCCTGCGAAATGCTGCCATATCGATTGGTGGAGACAAACAGCTTCAAGGGCATGATGTCAGTGGCCATCCCACGTTACGTGGTTCCCAGCCGCTACCACTTTGCGCGCTCTGCAGTGCCTGAGTTGCATGAGCACGTGGTCAGCAAAATAACCCGAAGCTTGAAGAATGCCGTTGCCTGCAAGGTTCACCTCACCACTGACACCTGGACGAGTGCGTTCGGCCAGGGTCGATACATCTCCCTTACCGCGCACTGGGTGAACCTTGTGGAGCCTGGCAGCGATTCCTCACCTGCTACGGCACGGGTGTTGCCCACGCCACAAACAGCTGCACCGCCGTCCCTCCCACTGGATAACAGCAGCACCTACCTCTCTGACTCCTTCTCCTCCAACGCATCTCAAAGCTGTACCTCATCCGGAAACGCTAACCCAGCAGCAGTAGGATCGTGGAAGCAGTGCAGCACAGCTGTTGGCATGCGTCAGCAAGCGTTGCTGAAGCTAATCTGCCTTGGGGATAAGCAGCACACAGGGGAGGAAATTTGGAGGGGAATAAAGGAACAGACGGATTTGTGGCTGGCACCGCTGGACCTGAAACCGGGCATGGTTGTGTGTGATAATGGGAGTAATCTCATTCGCGCTTTAAGGTTGGCTAAGCTGACACACATCCATTGCCTGGCGCACGTGATGAACCTAGTAGTTCAGCGGTTCCTGAGGACATACCCAGGCGTGCCCGATCTGCTGTTGAAGGTGCGTCGAGTGTCCAAACATTGTAGAAATTCCAGTACTGCTTCGGGGGCACTCGCCAAGATGCAGGAGCGCTTCAATCTCCCCCACCATCGCTTGCTGTGTGATGTCCCTACGCGCTGGAATTCTACGCTGCACATGCTAGCCCGCTTTTGCGAGCAGAAGAGTGCAGTGGTCCAGTACATGACGGCGCAGTACCGAGGCGCATCCGGCCAGCTGCCAAGCTTCTGTGGATCCGATTGGGCCAACATGTTGGACCTCTGCCAAGTCCTCCAAAATTTTGAGCAATCCACGTTGCTTGTGAGCAGTGACAACTCTTCAGTCAGCATTACCATACCACTGCTGTGTTTACTGAAGAGGTCGATGTTAAAAATCAAGGAAACAGCTGTCATGATGCAACTGGGGGAATCTGAAGGAGAAAACGATCAGCGTGATGGTACCAACATCAGGCCATCCGCCTCAGGGAACGCTGGCCCCAGCAGCTATGACGAAGAAGAGGAGGAGGAACAGCTGGAGTTGGAGCAGGAATTTCATGCCACCACTGACGAGGGCCAGAGCGGTGCACGTTGGACTTCCACAATTCAACGCGAATGGTCAGCAGAAGCAGACCAGGAGGAAGGTGACGACTATGATGCATCACAACAACTATCACAACGCTCACAAGAGGATGATGAGGATTCTGGTAGGACTCTGGCACACATGGCTCAATTCATGCTAGACTGCATTGAACGTGACCCACGCATTGTGCGCATTCTGGACAACACCAATTACTGGGTTTATACCCTTCTGGATCCACGGTACAAACACAATGTTCCAAAACTGCTTGAAGAAAGAGTCAGACAGGTCAAAATGGAAGAATACCAGCAGGCCCTTGTGGAGACTTTAGAGAGGAGATTGACATCCTCCCCCTCCTCTAGCCAGTTGTACGCAGACAGACTGACTTCCGCAAACCCAGGACGACCAGGAGGGCAGCAAACAACGCAAGCCGCAGCTAGTACCCAAAAGGGAATGGTATCGGCAGTGTCCTTGGAGTGGGAAAATTTTCTGACACCCATGCAGCCGCAGCCCACTGAACAGCAAGCGTGCAGATCCACCTCCAACACCGATCGCCTGGAGAAGATGGTCAAGGACTACATGTCAGATGGCGTAGCTGTGTCGAACCATCCATCTGCACCCTTCAACTATTGGGTATCGAAGCTAGACACCTGGCACGAACTGGCAATGTACGCAATAGAGGTGCTGGCTTGCCCGGCAGCCAGCGTTATGTCGGAACGCTGTTTCAGTGCTGCCGGAGGCATCGTCACAGATCGGCGTATCCGCCTCTCTACAGAAAATGCAGACCGTCTGACTCAAATTAAAATGAATCAATCCTGGATTGGAAATGACTACGCAACACTCCAGGACCCCAACCAAGTAACATGACCAATGAACATCTGGGATGGTGTTGCGTTTCCGGGCCCTGTTTATTGAACCTCTCATCTGTATTACATTTATGACTGCATGGCGGCAAAAAGCATTGCTGCTATATCCGCACGCTTTTTGTCCACATGCAAGGCCTGGGTTGTTGTGTCTCACAAAGCGTGGCCTTCTCCTCCTGCGCCTGCTCCTGTTCCATCACGTCTGCTGCTGCTGGGTTAGCGTTGCCGCGTGGTCCCTGTTTATTGAACCACTTATCTTTATTACATTTATGACTGCATGGCGGTACAAAGCATGCTATCCGCACGCTTCTTGCCCTCATGCAAGGCCTGGGTTGTTGTGTCTCACAAAGCGTGGCCTTCTCCTCCTGCGCCTGCTCCTGTTCCATCACGTCTGCTGCTGCTGGGTTAGCGTTGCCGCGTGGTCCCTGTTTATTGAACCACTTATCTTTATTACATTTATGACTGCATGGCGGTACAAAGCATGCTATCCGCACGCTTCTTGCCCTCATGCAAGGCCTGGGTTGTTGTGTCTCACAAAGCGTGGCCTTCTCCTCCTGCGCCTCCTCCTGTTCCATCACGTCTGCTGCTGCTGGGTTAGCGTTGCCGCGTGGTCCCTGTTTATTGAACCACTTATCTTTATTACATTTATGACTGCATGGCGGTACAAAGCATGCTATCCGCACGCTTCTTGCCCTCATGCAAGGCCTGGGTTGTTGTGTCTCACAAAGCGTGGCCTTCTCCTCCTGCGCCTGCTCCTGTTCCATCACGTCTGCTGCTGCTGGGTTAGCGTTGCCGCGTGGTCCCTGTTTATTGAACCACTTATCTTTATTACATTTATGACTGCATGGCGGTACAAAGCATGCTATCCGCACGCTTCTTGCCCTCATGCAAGGCCTGGGTTGTTGTGTCTCACAAAGCGTGGCCTTCTCCTCCTGCGCCTCCTCCTGTTCCATCACGTCTGCTGCTGCTGGGTTAGCGTTGCCGCGTGGTCCCTGTTTATTGAACCACTTATCTTTATTACATTTATGACTGCATGGCGGTACAAAGCATGCTATCCGCACGCTTCTTGCCCTCATGCAAGGCCTGGGTTGTTGTGTCTCACAAAGCGTGGCCTTCTCCTCCTGCGCCTGCTCCTGTTCCATCACGTCTGCTGCTGCTGGGTTAGCGTTGCCGCGTGGTCCCTGTTTATTGAACCACTTATCTTTATTACATTTATGACTGCATGGCGGTACAAAGCCTGCTATCCGCACGCTTCTTGCCCTCATGCAAGGCCGGGGTTGTTGTGTCTCACAAAGCGTGGCCTTCTTCTCCTCCTGCGCCACCCTCCTCCTGTTCCATCACGTGTGCTGCTGCTGGGTTAGCGTTACCGGTCCCTTTTCCTGGAACCTCTTATATGTATTACATTTATGACTGCATGCCGACAAAAAACATGTTACCTGTGCAAAGAAAACAGACATTTCCCGCATTTAAAAGACAGTTTTCCCTTTGAAACTTTAAAATCGATTTTCTCAAAAACTATAAGCTCTTTTTGCTAATTTTTTTTTCCTCTTGTACCCACTCCCAAGGTGCACATACCCTGTAAATTTGGGGTATGTAGCATGCAAGGAGGCTTTACAAACCACAAAAGTTCGGGTCCCCATTGACTTCCATTATGTTCGGAGTTCGGGTCGAACACCCGAACATCGCGGCCATGTTCGGCCTGTTCGGCCCGAACCCGAACATCTAGATGTTCGCCCAACACTAATGGCATGTTGAGTTGGTAATGGAACAATAAAGTTCCTGGAAACAGTGTGGACCCTTATTTGGAATAGTATACCCACACCAACACTCCATAACAAGCAGCTCCACTTTGGACAACCTGCAGTTTCATATCCATCACAATATATTTCCCAATGTGGATCCTTAAATGTACATGGAGAGCACTGCTGAAGTTTCATAGTACTCTACATACCTACACTACCCCGGAGTGAATTTAGAGACAGGTACTCTTGGGAAACTGCTATAATTGGAGCAGAAATGTATGCCTGTAACACTGATTGTGGCCTTTCACTCTTGCTACAAAGTAGACAGTCTACACATGCGAGGTTAAAGATGAAGATCCAGATAGAGTATCTTTCCAAGCACAATCTCTCACTTCAGCTGCCACCTAATTGAAAATCAAGGAGCTAAAAAGTTATTTCCTCTCATTGTAACCTTTACTGCACACTGCTTTATCCAGCAAATGTATTTTCAGATAGTAAAGGAAATGAAAAACAAGCAATTATCAGATATAATGTTATGCTAGCCAGAGGCTAAAAAGTATTGATTATCTTCTGTTAAAACATCTAGGTGAGACACTGAGTTAAGGGCTGAAAACTGAAACAAAGTAATTACAAGAGAAAAAAATGTGAAATTGATGTGAAGCAAAAAATATTCTAAATCCATATATGTGCTTTGTGTAATACAATCTGTATACAAAATAAATAAAGTAATTATAAGTAAAACACTCATAAGCAAACTTAATTTATCAAAGACAAGAAAACAAACAGAGCAGTAAAAAGTTCACTTCATTTAATATTAACCCATTCGCGTTCCGTCATTTTCACGTGAGAAATGTTCACCTCCCATTCATTAGCCTATAACTTTATCACTACTTATCACAATGCACTGATCTATATCTTGTTTTTTCCACCACCAATTAGGCTTTCTTTGGGGGGTACTTTTTGCTAAGAGCCACTTTACTGTAAATGCATTTTAACAGGAAGAATAAGAAAAAAATGGAAAAATTCATTATTTCTCAGTTTTCAGCCATTACAGTTTTAAAATAATACATGCCTCCATAATTAAAACTCACGTATTGTATTTGCCCATATGTCCCGGTTGTTACACCATTAAAATTATGTCCCTATCACAATGCATGGCGACAATATTTTATTTGGAAATAAAGGTGCATTTTTTCCATTTTGCATCTATCACTATTTACAAGTTTAAAATAAAAAAATATAGAAATATTTCATCTTTACATTGATATTTAAAAAGTTTAGACCCTTAGGTAAATATTTACTTGTTTTTTTTTTATAGTAAACATTTTATTTGGGTAGTTTTGGGAGGGTGGGAGGTAAACAATAGATTTATAATGTAAATGTGTGTTAATGTTTTTTGTTTTTTTTCAGGTGTAGTATTACTTTTTGGCCATGAGTTTGTTTACATGACGTCACTCTAAGCGTAGCACGTGCTTAGAGTGACGCATCGGGAAGGAGACAGCCAGAAAAAGCACAGCTTCCGAGAGAAGCTGTCGCTTTTTCAGCGGGGGAGAGGAATCAGTGATCGGGCACCATAGCCCGATACATTGATTCCTTGGCTACCGAATCAGCGGCTGGGAGTGCGCGTGCATGCGCACGATTGGCCGCGGGAGCGCGCATGGTTCCTGGACGTACAAACTACGTCCAGGAACCAAAATAGGTTAACAACACAACAACATGCATCGTATAATTATTCTTTGGAAAATATTTATTAAAGGACAAGTGGAACACTGTGAAATAAACTTGCCTTCACTTTTCAAATTCCATTATGTACAGGCAAATATAAGGGTGATCTACTAGTAAAATCACACTATGCTTCTTTTTACAGCTTCAACACAATTTCTGCGATTTCTGCAAGTCACATGACTAGCTTGTTCTTGTTTTTTTGTGGTATTTTTTAGAGGAAATCCAAAAATGGCAAAAAAAAGTTCAAGAAACTTTTTGTCCTTTATAAGAACAAATCTTCACACAAATAATATTTTTCAATGAACATATAAAACTTCCTTTGGTCTGGAGATGTCCATTACCTGATGCTGTCTGTCTAGATGGCTGCGTCACTTATCATTGTCACCAATGGTTTTGACATCATTTGTGGAGTTGATTTATTATTCACAGTATTATATTGTGGTTCATTATCATATCTCAACTGTTAATTAAGGCCTGAGGAAGAGGATTTTTGCTCGCAACAAGCTAGCATTGCTGCCTAAAAAGGAAATATCAGGTATATTAAAGAAAATGAGAAAATTAGATCACTTACCTGGGGCTTCTTCCAGACTCTAGAAGCCTATCTGTCCCTGACCGAAACTCCACTCCCGGCAAGATCGGTATCTTCTGCACAAGTGCGAGCACAAGACTGCACTGCTCGCAATCGTGCTCACGTGGCTGGGAGATTTGTGTGCAGGTGCAGTACTTCTGCGCCTGCGCATAATGCTCCTGGCCACGTGAGCATGATCGGTGCAGCCGCACGGCCACATGCTCACGCAGAAGTTACCATCCTTGCCGGGTCGGCATCTGCAACAGAGGGGACCCCGGGAGACCGGCTGGGAGTGGAGCTGCAGCGAGGGACAGATAGGCTGCTACATTCTGGAGGAAGCTCTAGGTAAGTGATCTTATTTTCTTTTAAATGCCTAATGATATTTCCTTTAAAAAAAACGAAATTATACAAGCCCAATACGCTCCTAAGCAAGGCCAGTACAAGTTTGAGAGAAAGAAAGAAAGAAAGAGCCTGCACAAGAAGAATAGTAATTTCAGACACATCTTTTCTAAGACGGGCTTCGTGCAAGAAGCAATTCACAAAGGCTGACTGAACGCTGCTTTGCATCTGAAGCATTGCATTAGTAATAAATGATTGCCGTGATGCTGCAAAGAAGTCTCTGTGGGGAACTGTGGGCCTTTAGCAGAGTGCTAAAGTGCCTTCTAATATGCAGTCACAGAAGTAGTGTATAACTACAATTTAATGGCAACAAGAACAATGACAATACTTTCAGTAAGGGGGTTCTCAAGACTACTGTATAAATTACGAAGGAATTAAAATTATATAAACATATTTTTATAAATGTTGGTACGTCTTATTCTTGTGTTCATCAAAGAGTTATTGATTAAAGTGTGCCCATTACGTAAAGTTCCAGATTTATATGGCAGTTCTGTCAAGCCGAAAAACATCTATTATACCAAACAACCTGTAATGTAGAGAGTTTATCCCTTAGAGATATCTTAAGCTTCACTTAAGGTACATTTGTTATGAGAGAGATGAGGAAAGCCTCTTCTAAAAAAATGCTTTTTTTATGTACAGCAGTGATGATTATCGGACCATAATGCTTCCTAGATAACTAAAGAATGAGAATGCAAGTCAGTTATTCTGACTCTGCATAATTAGTCCATGCATGCAGCTGAATTTAGACATTGTACAATAGACCTGAAGAAACGGACTGGCCCCACGCAATGTGTTGTCCTTTCTAGTGTCGATCAGAATAAAACTAGTTTCTAAACCATAATTAATTTCATGTGATTGCATACAACCTTTGGGTTGTCTCCTCTCAATTTGCGGACAGTTCTCCTCTCCCCTCTGTGATAACTATACTGTGGTTGAATATCAGCAACCCAGTTTTGTAAGTAGTATCTGTTTCATTTGTTATCCCATAGTCTGAAAATTATTTGGTGCTCCTGGTGTTCTCAGTTTTATTTTTTCCATCTCTGTCACTGAGTCGTGTGAATAGGGATGATCAAGGAGATGCAAATATTTCAGAGTTTATGCAAGATTGTATGTAGATTTGTATGCATATTTTTGCAGCTTGAAAATGGCCCAATCAAGTCCCACAAAAGTTTAACTTGATTGGTCCATTTTCAAGCTGCATACATGTGCATATACATTAACATAATCCTGCATAAACTTGGAAACATTTGCATCTCATTGATCATCTCTATTCATCGCCCGAATTTTATCCGCCAGATACCTTTCATTACTTTAAAATGTTATTCCACATCAAAACAGGACTTTGTAACCTAGATAGGAGCACAACATTTATCCACTGCCCATAGCAACTAGTTGGTTATTTTTCTATCTTTCTGTTTGGTTCTTAAGAGCAACAAATTAATTTTGTGCTTCTATGTGGATAATAGCCTGTGTAGTTTTAGTAAATTATTACCGCCAAAGGAAGTCTGACTGGAAACTTGTGGGGATGGTGGCATAAAATTAATAAAATAAAGAGAGGTATTCTTTTACACCTCTCGAAGACAGGACACCAGTTCAACTGGAGAATATTTCTACAAAACGCATAATAACACACATATAAAGATAGGGAGCACAAAAAAATCACCATCATGTTTTTAACATGACAATGTGATCTGCAACACTTTGGAATCTGCACTTTCTTTGCAGTATGGACTGCCCCTGTCTGTATGGGTATTACTTACTACTCATTCTTCCACATCTGTACTAATACAGTGATTGGTAATGACACATCCATGTGACAATCTATGGCTGCATTCTGCATGCATAAAAACAATGGAAACAAATAAAAACATTGTTTGCAACTAATTATTTCAAATCAGAGCGCTGAACTAGAGCAACTGTTTTTTTCCGAAATAAATGGAAAATTTCACTTTAAAATGATGTCTAGTTTAGCCCAATAGGTAATCTATGAAGAAAGCACAAGCCCCAGTGGGCAAAGTCCTGACATCAGGGGCGTAGCAATAGCCACAGTAGCCATAGCAGCTGCTATGGGGCCCTGGAGCAGAGGGGGGCCAGTGTTAATTGCATGAGAATGTAAATTGCCCATAGGGTAGGGGCAGCTGGCAAGTGCCTCCATCTGAGGGCCGCATGAAAGTTTTGCTATGAGGCCCCATGATCTCTAGCTACGCCACTGCCTGACATCTCTCCTAACTCTGTATGAGTTAATAGAGTACAACAGAGGTGAATAAAGATGATTCTGAAGTATTTCCCTGTAAAATAATAGGTAGGTGAAGCGATAAACAGGTGCAAGATTTGTGCCAGCTCATGCGCTATGTTCTCACCCGCCTGGTATTTTATGCATTTTATAGTTAACAGGCATTAATTTTTCAGCGGTAGAACTTTACTCACATAAATTATTTCTAGCGTGAATCCATGATTTACAGGATAACATTTTGTGAATCAACCCCAGTGCCACATGCTAGCAACACAGTGAACCACCTTCACAAATAGACCAGGGCAACAGTGACCTCCACTAGTCAAGTGACCATTTTTTAAATATATATATCCTTCTAAAATGCAGACTCTACCTCTGGAACATTTCCTGCAGAAACCGACATAAAACACACAAGAACAAGGGAACCAGCAAACGGTAGGTATCCTTTAGAAACAACCATTTTTATACAAAAGGGAAAAAGAAAAAAAAAGAAGGCAATTAATTGTTCAAAACAGAACTATTTTTGTGAAAAGCCCTGGTTCAGACAGAAAAGGGTTAATCTCTGTCAGCCGTTTGATGCTTGGTCTATAATTTGTTGCTTTTTTTCCGTCTCTACAAAGTATATGGCACTGTAAAATAATTGTTTCTGAAACACAGTAATGCCAGCTTCCAACATTACAGACATCATAAGCTCTGATACAAAGAGATAAGTAAATGATTACACGACTACCTATTTCATTTCACTGCTCTTAAAAGAACGGATATAGAAGCTTTCTGTGTGCAACAGCAGGGCCCAGATTAGTCCAGCAGAGTTCACAAAATGCGGAGAAGCAAATATCCGCTGATTGCAATTGAACCAAGGCATGTCTGCTCAATATTGTTAGTGGCTCCTAGTTGAATGCATTTACGGAAAACTGCTGCATACAATCGTTCCTGTTGCTTGGGGAACGAATTCACATAAATGAAAAGAATTGATTGTAATGTGTATTCCATTTCTGCTTGTTTTAGGCACATATTTCCTTGTATTATTTAGCTAATTAATGAAGATAGACATTTTCTTTGCAATGATGGCCATGGTCAAGCAAATCCTTCAAGTAAAGATACCAAGAGGGACATAAAAAGGGGCTGTGTTATTGTTCTCCTTGATTTAATAGACAAGATGGTAGTTTTGATAGAAACACTTAATCTAATGAAAATCTAATAAGCACAGAGGCCTCCTACACATGTATGAGGCATGTCGACCAGCGAACAATTTGGACTCAGGTCCTGAGGCTGTACAAACATGTCACTTGCTTCCAGGATAGCGACACTATTCTTCCCCCCCACGCTCTCACAGTGGATGACGCTTTATGCCTCTCTCCCTTCCCTGTAGTTAGGGGGTTGGGCCGTGGTGGGTGGGCACTGCGCGCGCCGATTGGCGGGCACTGATGCTTAAGGGTGAATGCCTTTGATTGAGTGGTTTGTTCTCACGCCCCCTTCGAAAAAGCCTTTGGTCTAGCGAAACATGTCAGGACATCGTGGCTTGGCGTCCTATGGCTCCTAACTTCTGCTGACCGCCGCAGCTGCGCACATTCTTGATTGCTACCTCTCCTCTCCTGGCTATGTTGTCTGGGACCCCCGCACTCTCATGAGCTTGATCAGCTTTGCTTGGATATATCACCATCAGTTTTGCTGCTACTCTTTGGTGGACAGTGCTAAGACAAGTCACAAGCAATCACTGACAGACCAAACTGAGCTGAAGAGACACCAGGATCTTGGTACTGTATGCACGTGTATGCTGGCAAATCCTTGATGTGCTTATTGCCTACTCTTTGCATGAGAACTGTCTTTGCTGCATACAGTGTCTATCGCTCCTGTTTACCTGCATAAAAACTCTGTGCTGGAGCCCTTAGAGCTTACCTCCATGAGGAGCATTGTTGAATCTGCATAAACTTGCTACTATGCTTGAGCGTGAGGCCAATCACAGCTTTGCTTAGCTGGACACTTGCTTCACATGTGATCAATCTCTACCTTTTGTTCTGATGGACTTGTTGTGACTGTCCATTCTAGTGGGCACGGAATTCTCAATATATCCAGGAACTGTGTACTTGTCTCTATAGACAATTTGTGATCATTTGAGGAACTTGTTCCCGCAGTAAATTTATATATAGGCAGCTGCTCTATATGCAAGTTTTTGGGGTATACCCTGAGAGCATTTATCGGTGGCCAGGTGTAAGTGCGTATGCGCATGTGTGAAAAAGTCGGTGGTATGGTCAATTAACCATTGGGCCCTGTTTTATGCATTTATGTATGTTTGTTTCTTCATCTTGGTATAAAATAATACAATTTTTGATATTTTTAGAATTATTTTTCTATTTCTCGTTTGTTGCTTGGGGTATATGCCTTACTTAAGGCCTCCTATACTTTTTTTGCCCATCACGACACTTTTTGTTGCTATGGAGGGAGAGGAGGGGCAACAGAGTAGTTTACAAGGAGCATCAAGGAGTGGTAAGTGGGAAGAACACCTTAACTTGAGGATGTGCTGACAGGGAATCAGGACCATATATTAAATCATCCCAGCATTGACCCTGATCAGCATTGCAATAATCCATTACCGATGTTGCTCTCGTACAGAGGTCTGAGTACCTCCTTTACTAGCAACATGTACACCATATACAGGAATGCTGTGGCTGATTCAGCTTCCTCACTTTGTCCTCCCCGCTCAACAGCCCTATTTTGCAAATATTATTTAAGTGTGAGTGATCAGTTATCTGAAGTAGAGCCCTATATAGGTTCATCAAAAGACTATTTCTTCCCCCACATTACTTAAAGTGCAGTGTATCATTTGTTTCTTGGTAAACTTAACTGACCAATCCCAGGAAATCAATATTCATCCGCCATTGAGCTCTGGATATAATGAATCACTATTTGCTAATACAATTTCCTGTTTACCTCTGCAGGTAGTCAGACCCAGAGCAGGCTGGTTGCTGTCCAGAGGCCTGAGAACTAGCAAAAAGAGAGAGTAGAGACTTCAAAATGTTAGATAGATATGATTTATTTATTGTATTTATAAAGCGCCAGCATACTACGCAGCACTGGATATTAGTTAAAGTTAGAGACAATATTTAGGGGAGACATACAGCAACAAGACAATACAGGAATACATGCAAACCAGATCACGCAGCACAGTATGAGTACAAGGTAATGCTTAGTCAGTGACTGGATGGGAGCATGGAGATTAGGCAAGTCGAGTTCACACAAAAGTTCACTCAGATCCACAGGATTGGTGTACGGTAATGGAGATGCGTGAACAGGCAGGAGACATAAGGAGGAGGACCCTGCCTGAAGGCTTAAAATCTAGAGGGAGTTCAGCTGTGGGTTTAAGGCTTCAGTGAAGGGGGTAGGCCAGAGTGGAAAGGTGAGTTTTGAGGGCCTTCTTGAAGATGTTGAAGGAGGGGGAAGCCCTAATTTGTGTGTGTGTGTGTGTGTGTGGGGGGGGGGGGGGTGGTAGGGGGTTCCATAGTGTTGGTGCAACTCTATAGAATTGTTTGACTGCCATCAATGCTAGGGAGAATTTGTTAAAGGAAATTATTTAATCTGTATCCTTTCCCTTACCACTTCCTTAGTCACTGGTTTGGAACAAGTATTCAGAACAAGGAGGCTGTTGGCATTTTCAAAAGACTTATTTCCTGACAGGCTTTCTTTAGTGCTAAGCAGAACAAACACTTTCCAAGCACTCTACCAGTCCTTTACCAATAGGACCTGCAATATGAACTCTAAGAAACAAATATCTTGGTTGCATTAATTTGAAAATAAAAGTTAGGCTACAGACGACTGACCATAACAGAGAAGTACCGTGCTGTATAGTGATGGGCGAACAGTGTTCGCCACTGTTCGGGTTCGCCCGGATTTTGGCCTGTTTGGGTTCGGTTTGGCACCCCCCGAACACCTCATGGGTACGTGTCATCATGTAGATGACGCATACCCTCGTTCGCGTCATCGCGGTACTTCTGCGCCCTCTTGACGCGACTTCAAATGTAAACAGGAAGTGCGTCAAGAGAGGGCGGACGCACCAGATGGTACTAGTGCCCAAGAACTCCGGCTTCCCTCTTCCTGCCCTCCTCCTCCTCAGGTACTTTTGGGCACTTAAATTTAATTATAGGGTACCGGCAGAAGGGAGAGCTTAGCGAGGAGGGGTGGGGGCATTTCCGACCCCCCCCCCTGCGCTCGGGGCATGCTCTCCTTTTATGCTGGGACCCTATAGGGGCCCCAAAGGGACATGTTCGGGTTGGGTTCGGGGTTCGGCTCGAACATGCTGAACATCAGGGGCATGTTCGGCCGAACCACACCGAACCCGAACATCCAGATGTTCGCCCAACACTAGTGCTGTAATGTATGAAAGTATCAGCAATGGGATATGTACAGGTGTCAGCAGGTTATCATAGATGCTACCGCAATACTTCCCAAGGGTAGCTGTTGTAAATACACCTAGTACATAGCTCAATTTATTAAGAAGTCTATTCATAAAGAAATCTGATTACACATCACAACTTCTATGAGCACCATAAGGTAAGCCATTTATGACTACGATATTTATGAAAGTGTAATCTGTGTTTTTTTATGGTTGTGATCAACCCACTGCCACCTACTGTAAGTGGCCGAAAGTGGCAATCTAAAACTGCATGTATTTGATTAAAGCCGTGCCTCATACAGTAAGTGCAGAAACAGTATCTAAATGTATTTAATACCTTGCATTCCAACTGAGTTACTGACAGGTGGAGATCATGGAGTCAACCATCCATGTAAAGATGCCTTAAAAAATGATGGCATTGTCTTTTTGTGCCCTCTAAGCATAATCATGTGGGTGTAGCTCATGAAAAAATAAGTAAGGCTTTAATGCATCACATCAAAAATAACCTATGCAGTGCTGTATATTTTCTGCTGCTGTGTGAAAGGAGTATTTCATTTTAGTCTTAGTATCGGCAATGACTGCAGTTACACTTTAGCACTCTGCAATTCAACAGTGAATACAGCTGTGATTGTGATATAGCTGCTATTAAAAACCTAGATGAATATAGGATAAAACACCCTTAGTACTGCAACTGTTCTGAAGAAAACTGGCGCTGGTTGTCCATGGCAATCCCTTAGGCCCCATTTGCACTTACGGTAATCAGTTGCTCTCAGTTATAACTGAAAGGACAAATGATTTTCAAAGTAATGCCCATGTTTTCCAATGGCTAAGTTCATACTATACGCGTTTTAACTGAAAGATTTTTCATAATGCACTACTATGGGGAAGAAAAAAAATGAGTACCAACTGATTGGGCTCGATTCACAAAGCGGTGCTAACCCAGTTAGAGACTTTAGGCGTGATAACCATTGCACCACGCTGGTGAAAAGCCAGTTTAGGCGTGATAAGTTTAGGTGTGATAAGTTTAGGCATGCTAAGTTTAGATAATTGTAGATAGCGTGCAACGTCTCGCACGCAAAGCAGCACCATTAAACTCTATGCAAAGTGCACCAGACTTTGCTAGCGCAAAACTTTTGATCAGCTGTGCACTGCGGTGCTAACGTAGTTGGTGCTTAAACTTATCATGCCTAAACTTATCACACCTAAACTTATCATGCCTAAACTTATCACACCTAAACTTATCATGCCTAAACTGAGTTTAGGCGTGATAAAGGGCTTTTCACCAGCGTGCTAACTGTTAGCACCGCTTTGTGAATCAGGCTCCTTAAGTGTAAATGGGGCCTAAGGGTCCATACCAATGGCAAGATTTTATCTGAAGACATAACAACAAAGGTTGTTTAGGTGATACCTTTAATGACTAACTTTACAATATTCCTTTGCAAGTTTTCGAAACTTTAAGTTTCTTCTTCAGGCATGTTTCAGAGCTGGATCAGAACCATCTGTCAAAATGATGATCATTCCAAAAAACATCTTTTAACCCCCTTGCCGGTCGGTCAAATTCCCGCGGCAAGGGGGCAGCACAGCACTTTTTTTTTTTTTAAATCATGTAGGGAGTCTAGGGCTCGCTACATGATAGCCGCTGAGCAGCGGCATCCCCCCACCCACTCCGATCGCCTCCGGCGATCAGAGCAAGCAGGAAATCCCGTTCAGAACGGGATTTCCTGCTGGGCTTCCCCGGTCGCCATGGCGTCATGGACGTCGGGAGGTCAGAGGGAATCCGGATCCACCCCTCAGCACTGCCTGGCACTGATTGGCCAGGCAGCGCAAGGGGTCTGGAGGGGGGGGGGGCGTGCAGCGCAGCGGGTAGCGGCGAATCGGCAGCAAGCGGCGGCGACCGGAATATTCACGCAGCTAGCAAAGTGCTGGATGCGTGCAATAAAAAAAAAATTTGCAAATCGGCCCAGCGCGGCCTGAGAAATCCTACTGCGCAGGTTACCCTGAGCTGAGCTCGGGATAACCGGCAAGGAGGTGAAAAGCCGTTAACGATGGTTACAGACTGCTGATGCTTGCACATTTTGAAAGACAGTGTTGACAGATTAAATTGTGTCAGATTGTTAAGCGCCCTCGTGTGTACAGTTGTTTAAATGATCTTTCCGCTAAAGTGTATGGAAGCTCCCTCTGCAACTCTTATCAGTTAACTGGTAATTTTCATGGGGTTTATTGCTGTTGTCCACATTCCATTAGTAGAAAGATCTTGGAAACTTAGTTCATCACTCATCAGCAGTTTCCAGGTATTCGGCCTTGCAGAGGGAACTTAGCTTTCGCTTCCAAGTCATTTTCTTATTATTTACTATGGACAACCAGGACACTCATATCCATTATCAATTTACCTGAACAAGAAGAAAAGTATCAAACAACGGATTTATTTTCATCTTAAGAAATAGTCATATTTTCTCAGGTAATTTTCCTAACTTCATAAACATTAATAGCCAATGGAAAGAAGTTATTCAACAAATACATGAGAACAACAAACATATTCTCACATCAAGCAGTCAAAACTAACATTAATGTAAACTCCTAGGTGAGAGATCCAGAAGCCCTTTACTAGATAGTCACAGTTTTAAGGACAAAAAACTACCAAGCCTGACAGCAGCAAGACGTTGCAAAAGCTGCTAAGAGCTGCGATTGTGTGAAGGCTGAAAACACTGCATAAACATCAGACAGCCAAGAACACTCTGGCAACCTGGATTACAAGGAAACAAAAACCCACAGCTGTAAAATACTTGTACATAAGGAACATATTTATTATTGTTGTCTCTGCACTGAAAGCCATTTACTAGCGACTAGGCCCATAAGCATTCTGTTTATCTAATGTTAATGTCGGATATTTAAGTAAAAATATGTGTAGGCTGTAATGCTAGAGGATTTGTTGTTGGTTTTATAACTCAGGCACAATGCCTGGAGAACAGTCAATTATGAATAGTTACTATAATCCCCCTCTTCTTACAATCAAACTTTAGGCAGTGAAATGTTTATCAGTTTTGCTTTCATCTTTTATTTCTGGGTAATTTTGCATACATCATAATGCGCTGGGATTTAAAAGGTCAAGATGGATGTGAATAAATGTTAAGATGAAAATGTCAATTTTTGCTTTAAAAAATAAAACACATATATCACTGATCAGTGCTACATTTCACACTCTTACACAGGTCTCGATTTATTAAATCTGCATAAAGTGGCAATGACCCTTGATCAGGAAAATTACTGGATGTGAGAAAAAAAAACAGTCCATGAAAGCACTTACAGACCCGGATGAGAGCTATACTCCAATGCTCAGCATGACAGCCGGTAAACTGGCATTGATTTTTAAGGCAATCTGAAGTGAACAGAGGCTGCCATCGTCATTCTCTTAAGAACAATGCCAATTGGTTGGCTGTCCTGTGGTCCAGCACCTGCAAAAAGTTAGCTGCCATTGGAGCCAGACCTGAGTCAAAGCATCTTATCTGCATGCTGGACCAGTGACAAAGTATTAGAGGTAGAGCATCAGCACAGACCTCAGGTAACTGTCATTACTTAAAAGAAAGATACGGGTTATCAACCTCAGTACTATTCATATGTCCGTCTCACCTTATATATAATGTAATTAGTAAAAAGCAAGGTTAAGGGAGCCAGGACCTATAATTAATTACTATTCCATTTATTAATTAATTGCAGTATCAAAAGACAGTGAACAAACACATACAAAAAAACTTGACCGTTCCGAGGTGACATGGAAATCCAGGGTTGCCGCAATTGGCGCTGTACGCCTGGTCAGAAGCATTTACTGCACATTTGAATGGTCCGGGTCCGTGAGTTATGGGTCAAGCCATATACCTTGTGGTTTAATAATCTATGCACAAGTGTCCACATTGTAACCGGCGTTTCATGCTGCATGATTCAATGACAATTTGCTCCATCAATACTGGCTTGAGATGTTTGACATTTAATATGTCAGTAATGAGTCTGTATATGCATATTCTGCGTAAAGGCGTGCAAATGGTTGCAATGCACACGGGGTTGACATATGCTCTTTATACTGCCTTGGATGTCGCATTCTGTTATTATCCCTGAAGTTTGGGCCTGAAGAGGAGTTTTTGCAATAATTACAGCTGTGAATATTTTTTGATAGGAGTGCACTCCAAGGACTTATAGCTATTTGCAATTTGCTCAGCGTAAGGTGGTTAACGGAATTATATTTTTATGGGGTTTTTTTTATATGTGTTTGTTCACTGTTTTTTGATACTGCAATTAATCAATAAATGGAATAGTAATTAATTATAGGTCCTGGCTCTCTTAACCTTGCTTTTTACTAACTGTCATTACTTGTTAGAGAATGAAGATGGCAGCCTCCATATTCCTCTCACTTAAGGTTCCCTCTAAGAGAATGAAGATTGCTGCCTCCTTATTTCTCTCTCCTTAGAATTCTTTTAAGTCTTCAAGAACAAAATACAAAACAAAGTGAGTGTCTGTAAAGTCTAGTAGCCTATGGATGTCAATCAGAAATGAATCATGATTAAATGACTTGTTTACAAATAAACAAACATGGTATGGACTACTACAGGTCCCTATACACCAAGGTTATTTAAAGGCATGCTAAGAACAGTGCCAATATGCAATATCGTTTTTAATAAACTGTCAGGGTTTTCTTTGCGGGAAATATATTATTTTAACAAATGCAAAAGACTGAAACTCTTGTGCATTTTTGCCATGTGGTGGTGTAACTGACAATTATCAGTGCTGGCATTTTCCTAATTTGGGTACACTGAAGAGGAACTCCAGTGAAAATAATGTAATAACAAAAAGTGCTTAATTTTTTACAATACTTATGTATAAATGATTTAGTCAGTGTTTGCTCATTGTAAAATCTTTCCTCTCCCTGATTTACTTTCTGACACTTATCACATGATGACATTTTACTGCTGGCAGGTGATGTCAGTGGAAGGAGACGCTGCTTGTTTTTTTGGCAGTTGGAAACAGCTGTTATTTCCCACAATGCAGCAAGGCTCCCACAGTGTGATGTCAGTACCTCAGTGCTGTGAGGCGCTGACATCACGCTGTGGGAGGTGTTTTACCACAATATCAGCCATATAGAGCCCCTGATGATCCGTTTGAGAAAAGGAATAGATTTCTCATGGGAAAGGGGGTATCAGCTACTGATTGGTATGAAGTTCAATTCTTGGTCACGATTTCTCTTTAAGGCCCGGTTCACATTGGACAAAATAACGGAAGTAATGGAAGGGATCCTAAAGGAGGTGAATGGATCCTATGTTAATCAATAGGATCCATTCACCTTGGTCCATTTGAATGGATCAAAGAAGCCCAGACCACAAGATTTAATCTGCAGCGATTTTTCTGGATCGACGTGTCTGTCATATTCACTGCGCACTAACGGAACAGGGGGCGAGGGGTGGAAAACTGATGCCTTTTACAGTTTGATCCGTTCCACAGATCAGTTTTTCATCCATGCAGGTGTGTGAACCTGGCCTTAGCATATTTAGGGTTTTCATTGCAATGCTAAAACTCCTCATGTCAAATTCCAAACACCTTATCAATACTACCAACAATTTTATCATTCAATGTCAGCTCTATGATGACATGAATCATTGCACTGGCATCTGTAACAAACGGGAATGGGAGAGAGAAGCTGTTTAAGTAGGTCAAGCGGCATGTATTTGCATTTACATTTTAACTGTATATACCTTTGGCAGAAACTAGAGCACTTCACTTTTGAATGCACAGTAGTAACAGGGACAAACACATACAATTTAACAAGCGCAGCAATGAAACTTGCTGGCTCTGCTTACATCTTAAAGCAACTGAAGCATAATGTCGTAACACTTGAATGATGTTAACGTTTCTTCTATTTATTTATAAATTGTGAGCCTTGGGGTCATCAAGTGTAACTGTTGGTTTTATTTGTATCACTATGGTTTTCATTAGCATCTGTAAACTTGAAATATCAGTGTTAGGTTTACTATTTCCTGTACCTCCACTGACCTGTTTAACTGGACTCTTCAGACATAACCTACTGTTAACATATGCCGTACTTTCACTGTTCATGTCTTTTAGGCCTTGTATTGTGCATGTAGGCATTGTAGGCAAAGGTTCACCTCGGATCTGCCTGAAAATTCTAGCTTTGGCCTGTGTAATGGGCACTCTTCCCAAAGGGGCTTGCAGTAACAATGATTTACAGTACAGATGGTGCTCACCCATGCTGCAGTTCTCATTGATTTTAAACTGGCACACTCTGACATACAGCTAAAGCTTTCTCCAGTTTCTTGGAGCACTGACATTTGTTTTAATGCATCTTTCACTGCTAAACGAAATAATGAAGTCCATTTATAAAGGTGGTGATTTTTAGATTACTAGAAAAGGGTGGTCATTTCTGCAGAAATCCACTTTTCTGGACATCTACAAATCCCTTTTATATATGTATGGAAGTGGCAAATCAGCTTAAATTGTCAACATTTCCAATTGTGATTGCCACAATAATGTTCAACAATAAAAGGACGATCAACACCAAGCAATAACTCATATCCTCTTTACTCTCTAGGCTGCTAGTTAGTGAAGGTTGCCTAGTCTTTGATGCTCAGCAGCTGTCAATTACAAAGCTCAGGTTCATGTCAGCTTAAGCTAATTCTATTTTCACTGTCCTGAGCTCCATAGAAGAATGATAAGCAGCATGTACATAAACAAATGCTCTGTAATTTAAAGCTGTGTATATACTGTAGATTTTTCATCAAGAACAGTTGTTTTGGTCAGAAATCACAAGAGTTGTTTTGGTCAGAGTGTGCACAGGTGTCCCCAGATGCATTTGGCTGCCAGTGTGGCAATCCGCCCACTGAATGGCTGCCCCAAATTCTTCTTCCTCCATCAGGAGCTACAAAGGAGGCCCCACAATGTGTATACACAGTCCTCATTCCAGGAATGTTGCCTGAAATGTTCTGTAAGCTTAACTTGAGTGAGAAATATTGGAAGTATGGATGCAGATGTAGTCTATAGGAGCTTGGAATTAGCAGAATGAGAAAAAAAGAAATGCCATCCCAAACTTCTGTAACAGTTGTTGCTGCAACAAAATTAGGCTGCACTCACCAGTACCTACAGAGTTGCATGGAAAAGAAAGTAGGAGATATGGGCTAGCGTTGCAGGGGCAGTTCTAGCTACAATGCTGCTCTGGGGCAAAAGATGCCCCCCCAGTGTAACGGAGGCAAGGGAGACAGGCAGACGCAGGGTCAGTTCTAGCTACAATGGTGCTCTGGGGCAAAAGACGCCCCCCCCCCCCCCAGTGTAACGGAGGCAAGGGTAACAGGCAGACGCTCAACTTCTCTGAGTTCCAGGCACTGGGAGTCCCATCTGCCTTCTTTGTAGTGTTGCTGTTCTGCACTGCCTGCATCTCACAATAGGTATTCGAGCCCAAATGGGAAGCAGAAACTACAGAGCAGTACCACTAAAGAGAAGGCAAACGGACCTGCCCTGCAATGCCTGGAACTCAAAGGAAGCAAGCATGTGCCTGTCACCACTGTCTCTGTAATGCTGCAGGGGAGGGGGAGGAAAGATAATTTGGCTGCGTTTTGTCAGACACTTGGTGGATATACAGTATATATATATATATATATATATATATATATATATATATGTATATTTTTTTTTTTTTTTTTATTCCATTACAATTTATATTTCTGTACTCACTTGTGAAGCGGACTTGAGATTACTCAACAATAGAGGACAGTTGCTAAGTACTGAGCATTGTGAAAAAGGCCGATGCATTGAGAAAGTTCAGAAACACTGAATCAGAGTACATTCTTGAATATCTCACGTGAGACATCAGCAGCCTTGGCTGCTACATAAAGCTAAAGGTCTCCAGTAATTCACAGAATTAATTTTCTACGAACAGCATGTACCCAAGCACACTGTGCTGTGTATTCCTGTTTGAGTTCAAGTTCATAATACACCAGTATACATGATCATAAAAAACTAAGTGTCTATTTAAGACTTCAGGGATGTACTAAACAACATGAACTGGAGTCATTTAGTACAATGGATTTCCTTCAGTAATATGTATGCTAGACTCAGACATAATGAACTAGTAAATAAATGCCTTACTTTGTATCGCTTAAACCGACCATTAATATTGTGTATGACTGTGCCTCTGAATGAAGACATTCACAAAGCCATTATGTCTTCAGTGTAGGTTAATAATATGGCTATTTTGCCACCCACTCTTTGGCTGGGCTGCTGTGTTTTGGGCACAAGTGGGAGGCTGTGTGGATGAGGATTAGAACGACTGATGATGATATCTAATGTGCTGTGTTAGTTCACATAAACAAGGCCAGATTGGAAATGCCTGTATTTACAGAGCGATTAGATGTCTGTTCTAGATTATTGTTTTTTTAATTTGTTTCTTTCAGATGTGTCTATAAATTGTACGCATAAATGTAAGGCAACTAGGTTTTAAGATATTATACCAACTGTTCCAGTTAACGTAAATACTTTTTTTCCTTAGTTGTATTCTGCTGAAAGATTACCAGAATTGCTCATTCTGCCCTAGTAACATGGGTAGGACTTTGAAGGATTTTATAGTGAAGTTGTTCTACCTTTCCTAGCTGTGCCACACAGATAAGCAAATCCAGGAAGATCTGGCCCATTCTGTTGCCTCTGAAGCCATTATGAACAGGTGCATCTAAGTCCCACAGAACTCATCTTAAATGTCCCTTGACAGATTGGGAAATATGAAAAACTTTTACAGCGGACAACATCTGAAGGGCATACACTAATAAAAGGTTTTAATAGTATATGCTGTATTCTATTTCTCATTCAAGGAAACTATATGACGCACCTTAGGTACTTCTCTCCACAATGCTTATTTTAGTAGTAAATAAATGAGTCTTTATTATTTTAAAGCAATCATGAAGTCTTAAAAAAAAGACAGATATTCACATTGGTAGGGGAAGCCACTCAATAGTATATCTTCTTATACCCCACTTCTCCAGTCCTGGGACTCTTGGTTTCTTCCATGTCCATGCGTGGATGAGCTGAGAATGCATGAGTATTGCTCATGCAGGTCCAGTAAAACATAGTGCTTGTGCGTGGAGGAAAAAAGCAATGCAAAAGCACCTTTTTTCTACCAGGTCTGCGCAAACCGTACTTGCAAATGTACAGTACGGACATGCTCGTTCACAGCCGTGCAAATACACTGAAGAAACATACAGTATTTGATTCCATGGGTCAATCATGTAAAGAAAGCCCCAGTGCTGGAACGGTAGGGTGTATAAAGATACGAGAGCTTTTGGACTATCCAAAAGCTTCCCACTACTGAGGTAAGTATCTATATTTTTTCAAACATCACTTCATGGAATGAGTAATTAGAGTATGTCCACATTAGTGAAAGCAAGATCTGATTAACCTCCGTGGCATAAACCACATTATCTATGCCTATGCCCTGTCCTGCCTGGTGATCAGGTCAGTCACTAGGCAAATTTGATGACAGCCTTCCTATGACATCTCTGAATGGTCATAGCAATAAGATCCATGTCACACATTTCTTCTTAGCACCTTGCTAGAGGAAGGAACTGCCATGTGTAGTAATGCATACAAATATTTTGCTATCAACTGAAATGAATCGCAGCAGTTTACAGCATTTACAGAAAAGCTATGATACTGTCCGGTGATGACATGCAAGCTATGCATGAGTTATAAAACGAGGAGCAAAGTTTTGGATGGAGAGTTCCTTTGCAAAACACGCTTTGTAAACTTGGGACGGAGGCTCTGCTAGTTAATGCTAGATAGATTGTGCACATACTGTATGATTCTGTAAATAAATTAGCACATTTTCCTGATATAAAGGAGTGTGACTACTACTTTACAGCATTTTAGATGTATAGTTTATAGAATTCTGACATGTCAGCAAACAGTGCTTTTACAGTGGCCTACATCAACACTGGATATCATTTATTTGTGGCATTTAGGTCAGCAGCACCTTCCTGAAGTTCTCTCCTTTATTATCACACACTCATCCACAGCCCCTCTGGGCTTTCTATGCAATCCAAGGGATTCTCAGAGCAACACAGGCAGCTTGAACTCAGCAGAATCCATGAGTTTTGTGCATCCTCTGCTGTTCAGCTATGCCCCAACTTTTAAAAGATGAATAAAACAGGCTGAATGGGTCGGTTTCTTGAGAATTCACTCTTCCTGCAGTTCACTAGGTCTGACAGACTTATAAGATTAACTGAACTGGATACTGATAATTTGTAACTAATCTAATTTAATCACTACTTTGGACCCCTTGCCATATCAATAACATCCATTGTCATGTAATTATGGATAAAGTGGCTACATCTCAGGTAGTGTAAGTTGATTCTCTTACTTGTCATCTATTGACTATCACAGAATTGAATAAAACAGGGACATTAGTTCTACATCTTAACAAAAGTGCAATTAACACACCATAAAATAATTTAATTTGACATGTGTATGCACAGTTCTGTACACACAGATAGCAACCTGTTAAAGGATTCAGGGCTCTTTTTACACTTGCAGGTAATTCCTACATTGTGCTACCCTGTTTTACCACAAGGGGCTGCAAAAGCAATAAAAGTCTATGGAGACTTTCACACTTATTGCAGTCCGTTATAGTGCGCCGGACGTATCCGAGCCAATGCAAGGGCAGCAGTGTGTTACCGCAAGCACTTTGCTTGGGGTAATGGAAGTCTATGGGCGCCACTGGTAGTGTAAACCATGGAGCGTGGTGCTTCCCGGTCGGAATACCAGGGAATCCCAGTGACTCATGCCCAGCAGAGAGTAAGTCAATGAGTGGGGGGCGGCGCTATGCATATGATCCTGTCGGCTCACTCTGCCACAGGGTCATAGGAGTGAGGTATTTTGCAATGCAGTGCGATACAGCAGGAGCATCACATTGCACTGCAAAAAACAAGTGTAAAAAAGCCTCAAAGAACACCTCCCCATGATTACAGTAATGATGAGTTTGTGGGGTGCAGGGATGTGTAATGAAGAACTAGTCAGTACCTCGGTTTAATCTGTTGTGAATGCTGGTTTGAGGGAACTGGTGTGTCTACATCATTAAATGCAGACATCTATAGTGTTATTAATGTGAACCTCCGGACTAAAAATCTACTCAGCAGCACTGAAAAGGCTTGGTGTTTCTTTACCAGTTTCACAGCATCAGAACTTTGTTTTTCTTACCAAAGCATCATTTTTAGCTGCATTTTTACCTAAGCTCCAATCATCAAAGAAAAAAAGCCCGGGATTTTTTCCCCTGATGCTGTGCAGAGCATGATGGGATTTCCTATGTTGTTGTTCACGTTGCCTAGCAACTGGGGGAGGTGCTCAGGACACAGGACAGTTGGAACTGTGTCTCATGCTCCCTGTCACCTTCTGTCAACCAAAAAGATGGCTGCCGTCATGAAATCAAACATTTGCCTGTTCTTTTAAAACAGGGTGGGTAAGAGATTATATTACCTATCTATTTTAATTAACATAACTAATGTAACTTAATGACAGTATGTTTGTTTAGGCTGAAGTTCCTCTTTAAGCTTTGAAAACACCTGGTCTAAAACGCTAACAAATGCTTGAAAGATGTCTGTATAAACACATATAAACACATACACACAGTGCATGTGCTTTTCCAGGCATTTCTTTTTCAAAAGTTCATGTTAACTAGGTGTTTAATTTCATGTAGTTTCATGACTACAGGAAGTTGGCAAATTAAATGCATTTTTGGAGAGAAACTCTCAATCTGTTTATACTGAAAACCTCTACCAGTCAGCAGTCATCTGTAGACATAATTATGTGCCCAAAACTCAAGGATAATAAAAGTAAGGCTACTATACTACTACAGTACTACTATGGGATAAACCAAGTGTTCTATGGGATAAACCAATCTTCATTCCAATGTATGTGGCAGTGGGACAGGAGCAGGTGACTTTCTGCTGTGGGGAAAATCAACTGCCAAAAAACCCCAATGTAATATTCCTGATGGACATGTACAAATAACGACTGTTCTTACAGAGTGTAAACAGCATGCATTGCAAACATATATACAGTGGCATAATACTGATGCAGTTTCAAAGGCAAAAAATACATTTTATGAATTATCATATTTTTAATATGTTGCCTTTTTCTCAATCTCAATGGGGATTACCATTACAGAACTTAATTAAATATAAAAGCTTCATAAAAGGTGTTTTTCATTACTGCTCTCGCCAAAAAATATATCTCATATGGCACTGTCTAGTCACTGCTGGCAACTTTCCATACTGTCTCCTTTGCAGTAAAAATACTATTCATATCTAGTGTCTAGTATCGTATGTGGCACTTACCACCCATAATGCTCTCCTACATATAAGTGTGTCAATATTTTCTAATACATAAACTTCCAAATACCAGTCACTCCCAGACCTCCAAATAACAGAACTGTCTTCCCAGGATTAAAATTCAACATGACAGTAAATAGTACACGCAAGGTGACAATCCTATAATCCTTCAGTATTTAAACTACAGCTGGCATGCAGTGGATACATTTTCAAAATATGACTCATCACACTCTTAGGGATGTCAACACACTTCTTCATTGACGTACGCATATGACCTGCCCATGCTTTTTCCATCATGTATGCTAATCTACAATGTCATAGCACTATAGTACTTACAGCTCATTTATATAAGACTTAAGTAACATTGAACATGTAGTATGGATAGTTATCTGGGCTAAATCATCCTGTAATATACTGTATGTCAATTTTCAAAGCTCTTAAAACACATGCTATGCACATAGATCGGCCTACACAAGTCTTTTTCCAAGTCATTAATGTGTTATATATATATATATATATATACTGTGTGTCTCTGTGTCGTGTGTGTCGTGTGTGTCGTGTGTGTCGTGTGTGTGTGTGTGTGTGTGTGTGTGCGCGCGCGTGTATATATATATATATATATATATATATATGTATTTTTTTTTTTTATTCAGTCTGCAGCCAGCTAAACATTTCCAAAAAAAAACTGTCAATGAGCTAAAATGATGCTATCTCTGCTGTCAGAAATCTCCACCTGGGCCGTAGAGTGCAAGGGACTTGTTTCTCGTTTTTTAAACCTATACTAACCCATTACCGGTTGGCAGCAAACTTTGACTCTCCAATCTACAAGTTTTTGTTAGAGATGCTGTGGCCTGCTGATGTTTTATATGCACTGAAAAACAAAGAACAGCTGCAAAAAATGTTTACGGTGAAGTTTTCTGTAACATATATCGCCAGCTGAGAGCCAAACCTGAAGGAAAAAAATCCCTTTTAATATGTCAGGAGATATTATTCAATGACTAAAATTGCACTGCGTACCATGTTGTTCATACACATATTATTAGTCTCAGTTTAATATTGAATGATGTTATGTAGATGATTTAATTTGCTCTCGTCCAGCTCACTGTGAATGCACAACTGTTTTTGTAAAATTGAAATGCTCACAATGGAAGAGCTATGTAATAAGGTCTGCACTGTAAAAAAAAATAAGGTCAAACTGATGGACATATGTATTCTTATTATCCATGCATGCCAATGTTACAGTACACATGTGGCATTTTAAGGCGTCACATTTGACAGTGTAAAAGAAAAAACAAAATACTGCAGCTGGGCACCTAAAAAAGAGGAACATGCATGTAAATGTGGTCAAACACCCCAATGTAAATGCACATAACTATAGTGTTTTCAGGCTTTGAAAACACCTGGTGTAAAACACTAACCAATGCTTGAAGATGCCTGGATAATTACATTTGTTTTTGAAAAGTGCATGTAAACTAGGTGCTTAAAGTGCATGGGAACCGCTGTTTAAAAAAAAAGCCAGATACTTACCTAAGGAGAGGGAAGGCTCTGGATCCTATAGAGCCTTCCCTCTCCTCTCTCGGTCCCCGTTGTAGTGCTGGCTCCCTGTAGCAGCATTCGACTAATTTGGTCAAATGCTGCTGTCTCCGTCACCGAAGGGAGTCTTTGGAAGTCTTCGGGAGCCCAAATGTCCCAAAGATGGGCCGCTCCATACTGTGCACGCGCGAGCGCCCTCTCTCACGTGTGCGCAGTATGGAGCCACCTGTCTTCAGGAGGATTCGGCTCTCGAAGATTTCCAAAGTCCTCCACGGCAGGGGATTTGAACGGAGGAGCTACCGCCTGAACGGGAGCACTGGGAGAGGAGAGGGAAGGCGCTATAGGACCCAGAGCCTTCCCTCTCCTTAGGTAAGTATCTGGTTTCTTTTTTTTTAACATAGATCCCATAAGCTTTAATTTCAATTTCCCTGTGCTGTAGTTTTATGATTATGAGTACAGGAAGTCACCAACTCTAATGCATCGGGGAAATAAACTCTCAGTCTGTTTATACTGAAATTCTCTACCAGTCAGCAGTTATTTGTAGACATAATTCTGTGCCCAAAACTCAAGGAAAATAAACGTAAGGCTACCATACTACTATGGGCTAAACCAAGCGTGCATCTTCATTCCAATATTTACAGCAGTGGAAAAGAGTGGGTGACTTTCTGCTGTGGGGAAGAACCATAGGCCAAAAAACACAATCTAATATTGCTATCCCTATGATGTAGTACTAAACCAAACCACCCAGATTGACGCATATGAGTAGACTCACTGAACTTTTCTTATCAATTGGTTTACCTTATCTGTTTTTCACCTTATTTACATAAAGTATTTTAAGCACCGACTAACCAAAACAAATAATAATACAAATAACACAAGGCAAGAAATATCAAAGTTAAGTTATCAGGAACAACTTACTTAGATTTTTATATTTGAAAAATCCTTTCAAAACTTAGGTGAGGAACAAGTAAGGTAAGATAATTTATGAGGTTTTGTGATTCTACCCCGTACAGTTCCTGTCTGATATAACTACTAAGGTGCAAATCATCATGTGTCTGTGCATAACTTTATTTTGCCACCAGAATGACTGAAGGTGTGCATCCTCACAGCCTCCTTGGATTGACATTACCAGTTTCTATGTCTGTCTGTGTCATGCTGGCATCTTTTATAGGAGTTAAGGTGAAGTGATGGTCTTTATTTCACTGTAAAAGAACCTCAATGGATTGTCACAACCAAGCAAAGTGAACAGTTTACAAGGACAGTTTAGATGAATTTGAATAAGGGGATATTATTTTCTCTTATCCTAAATTACAACTTATCAAAACGATGGCACAGTGAAACGACAGCAATGTCTAATTATTAAAAGATAGTGTTTATTTTCCTCCTATAAATTAGCATACCAGAAAGTCCTGTATTCACCCACCACCGTAAGGTAAATATAGCTTGGCAATGGCAAAGGTAACAGGAGCAGAAGCAGATCAGTTGCTGAGAACAACCAATTATGGGCCCAATCCAATTCACTTTTTCTCCTAATTTTGCTCTTAGGAGATAATTCTTAATTTTCTGTTAAAAATTATGTTTACGCTCTGCAATTGAATTGCAAAAGTACCAAAAAATGGGTAAAAAGCAGTACATATTATGATGGAGCCGCTCAGTTTGGGAAGGGTCAGAGGCAGCGTTAAATACTATTCCCCATCCAAGTTGTCACAACTCAGAGGGAGATGTAATTCGGGGCCTGGCAGCCGCCAGAGCCCCGAATTAAAGGATACCCAAACTGACATGTGACATGATGAGATAGACATGTATATGTACAGTGCCTAGCACACAAATAACTATGCTGTGTTTTTTTTTCTTTCTCTGCCTGAAAGAGTTAAATATCAGGTATGTAAAAGGCTGACTCAGTCCTGACAAGAAGTGACTACAGTGTGACCCTTACTGATAACAAATTCCAACTATAAAACACTTTTATAGCAAATAATGGCTTCTGAGAGCAAGAAAGAGGTAAAAAGGGGAATTTTCTTATCAGTGAGGGTCACGCTGTAGTCACTTCCTGTCTGAGTCAGGACTGAGTCAGCCACTTGCATACCTGATATTTAACGCTTTCAGGCAGAGAATGAAAAAAAGGAACACAGCATAGTTATTTGTGTGCTAGGCACTGTACATACACATGTCTATCTCATCATGTCACATGTCAGTTCGGGTATCCTTTAACATAGCATTGCTGCTATGACGGCGCTCAGCTCCAGCGCTTGGCTCTCAGAGCCGCATGCCGAAATGAACTGATCTGAAAAAAAGTATTGTGAAAAATATTTGCTTGCTTGCTGGTGGCTTAAAAGACATTTTATTTATAATGTGAAAATATCCGAAGCAGGTCATTTCGGTGCCTGGCACCGAGCCCCGAAGCTGGGTGCCGCCATAGCACTAGTGCTAAGCTACATACCCCGCGCATGGGTAATTCAGAGATCTGGCGAATGCTAGACCTCAATTGACATCTCCCTCCAAGTTGCTACAACTCAGAGGGGGAATAGTATTTAACGCTGCCAGGGAACTGAGCAGCAGCAGAGTGAGCCATCGTTTGGTTCACAATGCGCCCAGCTCACCAGCGGCAGTGCAATACGTACGCAAAATATCAGCTAGGAGAAAACTTAAGAGAACAAGTGGACTGGATCAGGCCGAATGGCCCATGTGCAACTTTTTCTCCTTGAAGAAATGTAAAGATATGAAACCGAGAGCCCAATATAGTGCAGTACGTCTTGGCAATTGAAACAAGACAAAACAACAACGAGTAATATACTCACAAGTCTGGGTTACCACTAAGGCAACCACTGGAGATGCAGGTGGGGAGAATTATAACCTGACCCCACTCAGGATTAAGAAGTCGCTCTCTGTAGACAGGAAAAAAACGGGGATACACCTCTCCACCAAGGGTGGACTAGTTTAATGGAGAATGAGAAGTAACAGAGGCGCCAATTTAGAGTAAAATATTTAAAAACAATTTAAAAGGAGGGGGGTTGGTGGTTACCACCCTCAAGTATAAAGTGACCAGCCAATGAGTCTTATATAAGTAGACAATATAATTTATCCCAGTTGGCGCTTCACTTTTGAATGACACAGTCGTGTGTATCTCCAAAATTGATTGCCTGATGAAGCGGGCTTTTGACCCGTGAAACGCGTTGCTTGCCTGGAGATTCTAAAATAAATTATATTGTCTACTTATATAAGACTAATTGGCTGGTCACTTTATACTTGAGGGTGGTAACCACCAACCCCCCTCCTTTTAAATTGTTTTAAAATATTTTACTCTAAATTGGCGCCTCTGTTACTTCTCATTCTCCAACTTTTTCTCCTTAGTTATCTCCTAGGATATAATTTTCATATTCTCTTTAAAATAACTTTTCAGCATTTAACAATTGAAAAATCCCCCAAATGTTGGAATGATGGTGAAAAAGCACTATCAAAATAAATGTGAGTATTTTCTTGTTTGCTGGTAGTTAACCTCCTGAGCGGTATGGACGAGCTCAGCTCGTCCATCACCGCCGGAGGCTGCCGCTCAGGCCCTGCTGGGCCGATTTTTATCAAATAAAGTGCAGCACACGCAGCCGGCACTTTGCCAGCCGCGTGTGCTGCCTGATCGCCGCCGCTCTGCGGCGATTCGCCGCGAGCAGCGGCGAAAGAGGGCCCCCCTAGCCGCCTGAGCCCTGCGCAGCCGGAACAAAAAGTTCCGGCCAGCGCTAAGGGCTGGATCGGAGGCGGCTGACGTCAGGACGTCGGCTGACGTCCATGACGTCACTCCGCTCGTCGCCATGGCGACGATCTAAGCAAAACAAGGAAGGCCGCTCATTGCGGCCTTCCTTGTTTATTATGGGCGCCGGAGGCGATCGGAAGAACGCCTCCGGAGCGCCCTCTAGTGGGCTTTCATGCAGCCAACTTTCAGTTGGCTGCATGAAATAGTTTTTTTTTAATAAAAAAAAAACCCTCCCGCAGCCTCCCTGGCGATCTCAATAGAACGCCGAGGAGGTTAAAAATGCATTTTATGACAAAGGGCTCGATTCACAAAGCGGTGCAAAGTGTTAGCACCATGGTGAAAAGGCCCTTATCACGCCTAAAGTCACTTTAGGCATGATAAGAAGAAACTCGCGCGAAGTTGCCGCGCGTACGCGCGTAAGTGCGCGCGCAACACCCGACGCTTCGCGCGAAGCTCCCATTAAGCCCTATGGGACTTTGCGCGCGCTCCCACGCGCGTACGCGCGGTAACTTCGCGCGAAGAGCAGGAAAAATCGGTGATAACTCAGTGGTGAAAAGGTCATCACGCCTAAAGTCTTTTAGGCGTGATAACTGGGTTATCACCGCTTTGTGAATCGAGGCCAAAGTGTTGAAGTATCACCTAAGTGAAAAGTCAGGAGAAAAGGTGAATTGGGCCAATACGGGTTGAGTAAAATTGGGATTACGATTAGTTACCCTGAGTAGCTGCTTACCTGTTTCTCTGTTTTCATTACATTTGCCTCAATAAAACAGCCCCTGTGCATTTATGATCACATCACCCTCCAACGCAAGTAGCTATTATTTTCATACCTGTACCAGAGAAATGGCAGCTAAAAATCCAACCGGTGGCAACACTGATATCACCCTCACTTTCTGATGTTATACGCACTGCTTTTAATCCAGCAGCCATCGCATTTTGAAAGGAATTTGACATTACTAGTGAAATATTTTATGACTCTAAACTGCAAGCTAAGCAAAATACTCCTGTTGTAAAAATATGAATTTTTATTGCTGAAATAAGTACAAAATCGTTCTGCCTATAATTCCCCGAGTTCAAACAATATAGTTATGTAGATACAGAACATAATCTGACATTAACCCAGATATCAAATGCTACTAAAAATGAATCACTGAAGCTCAAAATATAAATTGGACTACAGTTCTGAATAAATGCTATCACACTGAATCTTCTCGAGAGGTGAAATGTATTAAAACAAGTGACATGGAATTAAATGAATCAAACATATTACACAAAATGCAGTTCGGTAAGCACAATTTGCTGTGGCTTGGGAGCAGAGACCATTTTCTCAGAGATAGATTTCACTTACTTTCAAATAAATTACTTTAGCCATTGTTGTGATTTGAAACGCCAAATAGAAATTTAATACTCAAAATACACCAAACCATTTTCACTATGTGAAATATACAAGGCATCATCTGAAATACAAAAGGATTTTTCAATGGGAAATCTGATAAGAGGAACAGGTCAAGAGTAACTATTAACCACTTCAGCCTACAGTGTCAAAAATCGTATGCATCTGAGCAATGTTCACCTCCCATTCATTCGCCAATAACTTTATCGCTACTTATCACAATTAATTGATCTATATCTTGTTTTTTTCCGCCACTAATTAGGCTTTCTTTGGGTAGTACATTTTGCTAAGAATTATTTTTTTCTAAATCCATTTTAACAGGAAGAGTAAGAAAGAGTGAGAGAATTTCTCAGTTTTTGGCCATTATAGTTTAAAATTAATACATGCTACCGTAATTAAAACCCAAGTATTTTATTTGCCCATTTGTCCCGCTTATTACACCATTTAAATTATGTCCCTATCACAATTTATGGCGCCGATATTTTATTTAGAAATAAAGGTGCATTTTTTCAATTTGCGTCCATCACTATTTACAAGCTCATAATTTAAAAAAATTTAATAAGATACTCTCTTGACATGTATATTTAAAAAGTACAGACCCTTAGGTAAATATTAATGTCGTTTTTTTTTTATTGTAATTTTTAAAATTTATTTTTTAATAAAAAAAATGTATTTAGGTAATTTTAGTTTGGGAGGTAAACAGCTAATTTTAGATGTAATATCATGTAATTATTTATTTAAAAAAAGGATGTGGGTGCAGTTTACTATTTAGCCACAAGATGGACACAGTCAAAAAAATCCTGGAAGCGTACGATCGCGCTTCCAGGAACTACAAAAAGGATGGGGAAACATTTTTTTTGCAGAAATACCGCGGCCTCTGATTAGAGAGCATGGGTATTTCTGCGGGAGACGATCGCGTACCTCACTCGGCGGTAGCAGCACAGTCTATCTGGACCGATATATCCGTCCAGATAGACTTAAGTGGTTAAATAGTAACCAGGAATGATTTGGGCTACCAGTTTTTATGGGGCATAATTTACTACTTGTAGATTTTTATCAATGCATACTTCTCTTGAGAAAAATATGAAGGTTGCCATTCCCAACTATCTTCTAAAATTCCTTAACCTTCTGCCGACCGCGGCACGCCTAACGCCGATTGGCGTAAAGTCCTAGGGCTCTGTTTTGCAGGAGATCGCGAGCAGGATGCACGCGCACCTCCTGCTTGAGGGGCGGAGCTCCGCCCCGCCTTCAGTATCCGTGCGGCTATTGCCGCTCGGGAGACTGTTAGATGGCGTGATCGCCTTCTATTTACATGGTGCAGCGCTGCGATCAGCGGCAGCGCTGCACTGGGGACAGCCGTGTGACATGGCTGTCCCCCTGGGGGACAAGAGAGCGATCGGCTGTCATAGGCAGAAGCCTATGACAGCCGATCGCCATAATTGGCTGGCTGTGGGGAGGGAGGGAGGGAGGGAAGAAATGTAAAGAAACAGGTTTTTTTAAAAAAAAAACAACAAACAATAATATTTATTATAAATAAAATAAACATGGGGGAGCGATCAGACCCCACCAACAGAGATCTCTGTTGGTGGGGAGAAAAGGGGGGGGGGGGGATCACTTCTGTGCTGTGCGGCCCTGCAGCTTGGCCTTAAAGCTGCAGTGGCCACTTTTGCTAAAAATGACCTGGTAACTAGGGGGGTTTAGCACTGCAGTCCTCAAGTGGTTAAACATGTATAATTCCTGGTTATAGTGCCAACTCTCTTACTATGATACATTCCAACACTGACTTGGAATAAGGATGCTCTGACTATCCAGGTGAGTGGTTTAAAAGCATTCTAGTTAACCACTTTCAGACAGCAGTGATTGTAATCTACGCCGTTTTGATGCTCTAATACCTGCCAGAGCATAGATTTCACATCACCGCCACTGTGCATTCTCACCGCTTTTATCGCTACCACCGATGCTCACTTGCACTGCCGTCTCCATGACAGCAGAATCCTGTGAACCTTGTCATCAATGTAAGTAACTCCCATTGGTTTACGTTGATCACATGGTCAGGAGCCAATGGAAGTGGCACCTGACCAGCTCACAGACCTCTGCCATCATAGAGACACCAGAGTGGGTGGCCTGAGGCTCCTGGTGGGCAGCATGGATGGGGTAGTGTCAAGTATGTGCGGCGATTAGTTGGTATTCAGCGATTTCTGGCTTTAGCGGTCTCTGGTCCTTAAGGGGGCAGAGACCGCTGGTATTTAAGTGGTTAAAGAAGGACTCTTCAGCTTGTTGCCATAGAGACCCATAATTATAACTGTAATTTAGACATCAGACAAAAAATTGTGTCTATCAAAGTCTAAAGGCACCCATACACTATGTCGATTTCCTGCCGATATGCAGCAGATTCGATCACTGTGATTGAATCTGCTGTGAAATGTTGACCGATCGACCCATTTCCAGCCAAAATCGGTTGATTCAGTCGATCTGTCCAGGCGGAAATATTAGCTTGATCGCCGGCGGGTTTTAAAACCTTTTATCATTACACAGCAGCTGCCAAACTTTCTTGAATGCATGCTGCATAGCATATTCATTCACACTCCTAATTGCCTGTGAGCTGTTTATATAGCCTTGCAGAGCAACCCAGGAGTTTCTTTATAGCACTCCACTCAAACAGCGCTGCCTGTCAGCCCGCACTGCCAGGCTGTAGTGCAGCTGCCTTTAGCAGAACAAGCACACAGACTAGGCAGATATTCACAGAGGAGTACCAGCGGATCCCCTGTTTTATCTACGACAGAGGAGGATCACCTAAATTGCAAACACAGTCCCCGGCTAGAGGGACAAACGCCATGCTACTGGACAAACCTATATGGGCTTGCCAGCTACTACACAAGGTGAGAATATTCCAGCTTTACTTGATCTGATATATACTGCTCCCTGAGTGTGCTCTATTTTCTGTCCTGCATACTAGACAGAATTGTTATTAACTATAATGACAGCCATGTTACATTAAACATTGCAACAGCAAGTGCCTTAACATGAAACACAAAACCCCTTGTGAAAAGCCATCCAGCTACTGAGCCCAGCTACCTATGCATTACATGGCTTTGCTCTCATTTTCTGCCCTGCTGCTGGCTGCCATCTTCTGATTGGTTTACACAAACAGCCAAATAAAATCTGGTATAGAGCTAGTCTAAACTCACCCACTGTTGTTAAATTAGCCAGTCAGACAGAAAATAATAGAAAAGACTGACACTGGACTTAACCACTCCACCCAAAACAAACTAATGAACATACAAAAGATGTTTGGCTGGTGTTACAGTTTAAATAAAAGCCACACTGTGCTGTAGCAGGCATCAAAAAAAGCAATAACCAAAACAAATTATAGTGAAGCAAACGTGTTAACCAGTGGAGTATTTAATATTGGCTGGAGTTTGAGTTCAAATAAAAGCTACACTGTATTACAACAGCAATCAACACAAGTAATAAAAAAAACAAATTACAGTGAAGCAAATGCGTCAACCAAATGAGTATTAAATATTCAAAAAGGCAATTTTAAATAATTGCCTACATGTGTCTCCAAGACAAAACTGTAGTGAGCTTTTGGGGGTAAAAGAAATAAATATTTTTTTCTGACAGCCTGATCTAAAATGCTACATGCTAAATACTATACAATGCTATATATAAAAATAATCATTTGCTGTGGAGAGGTATGTACAATTGGCAAGCAGTTGGATGAGAGATAAGCTAAGGATTCCGTCTGGAAGTCTATTAGCCATAGAGTATTCAGGTGAAGTGGCTTTGAATTTTCCTTGGGCTTTGCGATATAGCTAAATTTGTTTCAGGTATTTGGGATCCGTCATATAAGTGCAATTATTCATCCTGAAGTCCATATGCGAGTTGAAGCCATATTAATATAAAGCAGAGGTAATCGATGTGAGTAAAATGTTAAAGTGTTTTATATTACAGTACTTCTCTTTGGTAAAATCATAGTAATTGAAAAATCGTGTCTTAAGGTAGAAAATGTATTATAAATACCTGAAAGCACATAAAAAAGAGAGTGAACTCACTGTGACTTAAATAGATATAATTCAGGTGGCTGTGGTTCAGTATTAATTCAAAGAAATAATTATTTAAAAAAATTAAAAACAATCTTTTTTCAGGGTTTTAGAGCATAAAACATGTGTCATCAGTTTACCTCTACAGATAGACAATGAGTTAATCATAACAAACATAATTCCTACACAGAAACTTACGTCAGTCAGTCACAATTAATATTAGTCTGACTGACTCCTCAGATAGTACAGGCAAGAGACAAAAGACAAAAGACTCCAATGACGCCATACGACGTAGAGGAACTGGGCGGGGAGACCCGCGGCTCGCCTAATGGCTAGAGCGATCCTGACGTCAGGCAATGGAGGAGGGACTGCACGCGGAACGCCGAGGTAATAGGGCGGGTTGAAGCTTCCGGGCAGGACACCGGTAAGTGTGAGCGATCTATTTAAATTGTGACTTAAGGGTGATCTTGTCGTTAGTGCCTCTGATGACGCGTTAGTACGCGAAACGGCTGTCAGGCCTCACCTAACCCCCACTGCATACCGCATATGTGATGTCCATTGGAACCCAATAAAGGTAACATAGGTACGGTGCCTCTCTTTCTTCTCTTCCGGAAAATTGTTACTCCTAACATAGGTACGGTGCCTCTCTTTCTTCTCTTCCGGAAAATTTTGACTCCTCAGATAGCAGCAATCTAGTTACAATGATCTACTGCAAGGTTGATAGTTTTCTCTCCCACCACCTGCTCATTGTGGGTCCAAAAAGTCCCTACTGGGTCAGTCTAATATACTGCCTGCCTTCAGTGTTGAAAACACATGCACTCCTTGGCTTCCACTTCTACTTTCATGTGTTCCTGAAAGCACGGCACCCTTGATGCTCATCAGATCTATAATCAGTTATCAGCTGAGGCATCAGGTAAGGTACCCTCTCCATGGGGCACTATGCTTGATATCCTTGACAGATAAGAGTGCAAACCAGCAAATTATGTTTGTCTTCATTACATTTGCACATCGCTCACACATTTTCACAACACTAGCCGTGCTAACACCCATGACCATCTCTTGCTCTAGCAATGATTCTTATTTGGGAGTGGTAGAGAGTTGAAGGCAATTACCCTTCTGATGTATTTCCAATGAGCACAAGTAGTTTGCATCAGAAATATCTTCAGCATAACCTCAACATTAGAGGGGAACTTCAGCCTAATCAAACATACTGGCATTAAGTTACATTAGTTATTTTAATTAAAATAGATAAGTAATATAATATCTTACCTACCCTGTTTCAAAAGAACAGGCAAATGTTTGTGATTTCATGGGGGAAGCCATCTTTTTGGTTGAAAGGAGGTGATAGAGAGCATGAGACACAGTTCCAACTGTCCTGTGTCCTGATCACCCCTCTTCCAGCTGCATGTGCTAGGCTTCAAATCAAATAAAAAAAAAAAAAAAACAGCACAAGGAGAACAACAACATCATAAATCCCATCATGCTCAATACAGCCTTTTCAAGTTTTCTTAAAAACAAGAAGAGAATCGAGAGCCCAATATGGTGCAGTATTGTCAGTTCAGTACAATTGTATGTGTATATACTCACAAACACGGGTTACCCATAGGCAACCTCTTTAAATGCAGGTGGGGAGCATTAGGACCTGACCCCACTCAGGTTAAGAAGTTGCTCTGTAGATAGTAGATGGGGATGCAACCCTCCACCCAGGGTGGACTAGAAGATCAGCAAAAACTCGGTATACAGAGGCGCCAGAGTAGAGTAAAACGTTTTAAAAACCGCTTAAAAGCAGAGGGGGATATTAGGGTGGACTTACCTCCCTCTTACAAAAAAAGAAAACTCACTTGAGTCTCAAATCCCAGACTGGAGTGCATATAATTTACTATGTAATAAAAACTTGTAGTACTGTATACTGTAACATGATATATATACACACACACATCGCTTTCTGGTTATTGGCCATGTTTTTTGTTTGTAAACACTGCCTAAAACTGGCGATTAAAAGCCAGGATCATGGCAGGGAGCGGTAGAAACTGCAAAGAGGGATCCAGGAGATCACAGTGACTCGATTGGTATGTTTTTTATTGTACAAATCGGACAGTACAGATTCTCTTTAATGGACATTTGAGGGCCAGCTTTGTGCTGCAGCTCGAGGGCAGTACACAGGAGTTAAAAGGTGTATTGCCTCCAATTTTTATGAATCTCTCTTCAAGCATATTTTTGGGGTGTGGAAGGAAACCAGAACATCAAGGGAAAACCCATGCAAGCTCATAGGGAAAAGCAAAGTTTGGAGGAAAGAGTGGTTACACTACTCATATAGCTTAACACATGACATCTTTCAGTGCTCAAAATAGACATGACTGTCAGTAATACGTATAAAGGTTTTGCTTATCAGATAAGTAAGTGTTTTTTTTTCATATCTTATTTGTAAATCAGCAGTTTTTTTATGTGTTGTCAGTGTTGGAAATCAGACGCTTATAAATCTGAGCTTCTTATCCTCCAGCTTTCCCAGCAAAATTGTTTTGTGCACCTATTCACAGGTGAACAAATCTGCTTGCTGGAACTAGTGATTAAAGTGCACTACACTGTATTAAAAACTCATCAACCTCTAATAGAACAGCTGATGAAATCTTATGCATCCTTTAATTACTGTCTCCCCCCTGGCATCACATAAAATGGCTCTGCTGAGAGCCCAGAAGAGCCTCTCAGCAGAGCTGCCCTATTGAGGTGCTCTAATCCACCTGTTTTCCTGTGATGAGATCCACAACACTAGCAGACTTGGAAAGGCTTAAGCACAGCTTTAGGACTGCTGCAATAAATCATTTGTTTACTTCTTAAAGGGACACTGTAATGAGACAAAAGTTAATGAACTAAGCACAGCTCCATGTAACGTATGAACTTTACATGGAAGCAGTGTTGTCTGCTGCCTGATCGGTGTTGGTGTAGTGTAGCATCTCTGAATATGAAAATCTGATGATTAGCATGGTAGCACACAGCCTGACCTGGATGCAGTGATCCTCCCTGCAGACACTGTGACGTCATCCCCTGCCAATCTTCCCTCATCAGCATAAACTGACAAGAGGAATGACACTGCAGTGTTGGTGGAAGAGGTCAGCTCCTTGCAACAGTAAGGCCTCTTTTCCATGGGCAGTTGATAGGCAGCGAAATGCCTCTCAAACTCTTACAACTGCTTTCTGGTACCTGGTAAGTGCTCACTGCTGCCTGGTAACTGCTTGCTGAGCACACAGTTCAACTGCTCATGGAAAAGAGGCCTGACAGTTGTGTTTGAATGAAGCTTGGCATCTGGGAATATTGTAGTATTTTGAGGGCCTTTTTCCACAGGTGGCTGCACTGCCCACTCAGTGAGCAGTTACCGAGCAGTAGCGAGCAGTTACCAGGCAGAAGCAAGCAGTTGTGAGTTTGACAGTCTTTTTACTGCCTATCAATTTCTCATGGAAAAGGGCCCTAACATGGATCAGGTAGCAGACAACACTGACTGTTGGGCCTCTTTACCATGGGCAGTTGATAGGCAGTAAAATGGCTCTCAAACTCTCACATTTGTTTGCTGCTGCCTGACAACTGCTCACTGCTGCCTGGCAACTGCTTGCTGAGGATAAGAGGCCTAAAAGCAGTCAGGGCTCTACAGGGGATGTGTTTAGTTTTGTTACTTTTGTCTTACTACAAAGACTATTTTAGGCCTCTTTTCCACGGGAAGTTGAACCGTGTGCTCAGCAGTTACCAGGCAGTAGTGAGCAGTCACCAGCAGCAGTGAGCAATTACTAGGCAGCAGCAAGCAGTTGTGAGAGTTTGAGAGGCATTTCACGGCCTATCAACATCCCATGTAAAAGAGGTCTAAGCCTCCAATGTATTATTTAGTTATTTTAAGTATTTATATAGTGCCGACATTTTATGCAGCGATGCACAGAGTATATTGTCACTAACTGGCCCTCCAAGGGGCTCACAATCTAGTTCCTACCATAGTCAGATGTCTATGTATGTATCATGTAATGCATGTATCATAGTCTAGGGCCAACTTTAGGGGAAAGCTTATTAACTTTTCTGTGTTTTTTGGGAAGTGAGAGAAAACCAGAGTGCCTGGAGGAAACCCACACAGACACGAGGAGAACATACAAACTCCTTGCAGATGTTGACCTAGCTGAGATATCAACCAGTGACCCAGTGCTGCAAGGCGAGAGCGCTAACCACTACACCACCATCCTGCTCAATACACTATCACATGTTTTTTTAATAAATTAGGCGCTCAATTTGATAAATACAGATTAGAACAAAAATATATGAGAAACTAGGGCTAACTTGATTCACTTCAATTGAAATATCAACCAAAACTTGATGAGGTAACCTTTTATTTTGTTGACCAAATGACCACATTGGTTTGTACAGAGTTGAGTGGCAGACGTCTAGAGATACCAGCATGTAATCAAAATTCATATAGAGCTCTTATTAAATATCTAGGGCTTGATTCACAAAGCGGTGCTAACTGTTAGCACGCTTGTGAAAAGCCCCTCTTCACGCCTAAAGTCAGTTTGGGCGTGCTAACTAGCACTCGCGCGCAAAGTCACACGCGCAAAACTTTGCACGTGCACACGTCGTATCGCGGTGCAACGAAAATGGCGCACCCGATGCGCCTATAAGGTCGCATTGAGTGCCACCTTAACATTGCACAATGCGACGTTAAGGTTGCAACCAATGTGACCTTATAGAAGCATCGGGTGTGCCGTTTTTGACCCACCGCGATGTGATGTTTCACGCGCACCACACTGTGCGGGACTTTGCGCGCAATCTAATTTTCACTGGTGCGTACCAAGTACTTAGCACCCTAGTTAGCACGCCTAAAGCCTTTAGGCGTGCTAACTAGGTTAGCACCGCTTAGTGAATCAAGCCCCTAGTGATGTAAGGTGATAATTCAGGTAAACAATAGATATCATGGGGATATTGATCATTTACTAGATGAAGTACAAAACCAATAGGGTATTGGAAGCTTTACATGGTTATCATTAGACAAGAAGAGTCCATTCCAACATTGGCCTTGATTCACTAAAGGGTGCTAAGCACGCCAGTGAAAAGGCACTTAGGATGCGAAAATGGCGCACATCGCTAAACTTTGCGTGCGATCAGTACCAGCTTTAGACGTGCAAACTACTTAGCTCCCTAGTTTGCACATCCAAAGCTTTTAGGCGTGCTAACTAGGTTAGCACCCTTTCGTGAATCAGGCCCATTGTCTACTAACAAATAGCTCAGGCTTTCTAATTTCTGATCCCAATGTTCAAAAGAAAAAGGCTAAGGGCCTGAGCCCACTAATGCAGTTGTGTCCGCCTCTGTCCGCTTTTCAGCATCTGTAATATTGATGTGTAACTGAAAAGCGGACACAGCTGTCTCAGTGGGCTCAGTCCCTAAAGAAAGCATAGTCAAATAAATGGAAATTAGTGGATATAAAACAATACGTATGGTACTCTTTAAAACTTAATTTAAAAATGAACAGTTAACATCAGCCTAACATACTGTGTTTACTTGGTGCAGTGGCCAGCAGGGTAAAATCAGATGCATAATTTGAACATTTTGAAGCTGATTTATAAAGACAGGAGCAGAATAACTAGAGCACAAGTGAAACAATCACCAAATGACATTCTAAAATGATTGGTTGCTATAAGTAACTGCTTTATGTGTACCCCACTTTTTTGCACTAGTCTTGATAAATCATCCCCTTAAAGCGGCAACTTTTAAACATTTTATTTCTTACTGTAATATAATCCAATAGTGTAGTGTCTGACAGGCACTGGCACAAGAAAAGACACTTGAAACCTTTACCATCACATCCAATATTACATTTAAGTGACAAAAGAAAGTGTGTTAAAAAAAAATAAAACTTTTTCCTGATCTCCTTAATCAGCCAATCATAGTGATCACATTTATTTACAGCTTAGGGGCAAGACAGGAATAAATCTTGTATTAAAACTGTTGCTCGGTTATATATTATTATTATAAATGACAAGATTATGATTATATATTACAATGAATATTCAAATAATACATTTTAATCATTGTCTAGTTTTCCATGTGTGTGATGGGCCATGTCCAGTATTGAAGTTTAAAGAGAACCTGAGGTGGGGTTCTGACAATGCTATCTACACACAGAGGCTGGGTCTGCCTATACAGCCCAGCCTCTGTTGCTATCCAGATCTCCCCTAAGTTCTCCCTGCGCTCTGCTATCCACCATAAATCACAGCCACGCTGTGCGGGCTGTGTTTACATCTGTACTGTCAGTCTGCTGCTCCCTCCGCCTCCTGCATAGCTCCGGTTCCCTCCAATCAGCGGGGAGGAAAGGGACGCAGGCGGGGACCGGAGCTATGCAGGAGGCGGCGGGAGCAGCAGACTGCCAATATAGAGGTAAACACAGCCCGCTGCGACACGCTGCATGTCGACAGCGTAGCTGTGATTCATGGGGGATAGCAGAGCGCAGGGGGGGCTTAGGGGGGATTGGGATAGCAACAGAGGCTGGGCTGTATAGGCAGACCCAGCCTCTGTGTGCAGCTAGCATTGTCAGAACCCCACCTCGGGTTCTCTTTAAGAAACTGTTATTTTTTCTGTGCTTTATCAGGCTTCTCAAATGTAAATCTGCTCTGATTGCGCTATAAACATAATTTTTTATTCAAGTGTTCAGAATAAAAGCAAGTTGTGCCCTCTGACATCATCCTGTACTGCTACAACAGACAAGAATATTTTCTCCCCAAAAGCCTCGCATGCAGCACACTCAAAAATGTGATAGGACATTCCATCCATTTACTCAAAATTCCATATCAAACACTGATTATAGCTGCTTACTGCTGTGCTGTTTGGAAGCTATCTGCTTTTTCCAGAATACATGCAACTTGTGTCTTTTACATTTGTACTGATTTGCTTGCTGCCAGGAATGAAAGTTGAATTTTAATGCCGAGTTCTAATGAGCCAAATCTGGCGATTGAACGAGTGAATAGGGTCAAGCCATCTTCCATTTTATCTTAGACACATGAAATTATAGGACACATCCATTTCTCCCCTTCCTGCTCCTTAGGTTAAAATGGAAATGAGAAATAACAAGGTTAAGCCTGATCTAAGAACGATAACAGACCTTGTAAGTCTCATGAAAGTGAAATGGGAGATGTCAATATCTAAAGCATGCAGCTCTCCTAATCTCCTGGATAAACTAACAGGATGAAGAAGGGCCATCATCCATGAGAAAGAGCATGCAGGTACTGTAGTAAAGAGACAAGATATCTTTCCATGTAAGCCCTCTTAGAGCTAAATCCAATTCCACTGGGCTCTGAATAACTACAAGATCTCTCTACCTTTATTCTAACTATATTCATGGTAATCATTCGCAGACACTTGTAGTGAAGGAGTCAATTCTACTATTTACTACTTATCTTATGCTTGCCTCCAGCCCCTTAATCACCAAATAGAAACATTAAATAAAGAAAGAAACGGTCTGCACAAATGTTCAATTCGAAATCAAGTAATCTTTTTAGTAAAAGTTATTCTGGCAAACAAGCACTGCACCATAAATATCCCCAACTTCTGACTATGTGTAACATTCTATCTTACTTTGCAGTATCATTACATCAACAAAATACGTCCCACACCAAATATCATTCCTTTTGTTGGAAGGAGGATGCTGGGCAGGGGTAAAATAATGTAATCTCTGTAAACACACTATTTATTGTGTAGTTCCTCTAGCAATATTTATTTTTCCCAGTTCTGCTTTTTTGTTAAACATATTTGTATTAGAGATGCACATAACCAAAAAATGAACTAAAGCCTAGTTCACACATGCAAGGATGTTGCCTGCATAGATGGGGGCTCAACCCCTTGGCTGGCAATTCAGGGCCAAGTGTACAGACACATCACTATGGGGCAGAGGGACAACAGTGCAGCAAACAATGGAGGAAAATAATAGGTTGTGGCCTGTATTTAGATGAGATGACCTCTTTCTGATGCAGCTAGGCTGCCATACAAATGCTAATAATAATAATTCCTTTTTTTGAATAGCGCTTCTCTCCTGTTGGACTCAAAGTGCTTGCGAGGCAGCCACTACAGCACACTCAGTAGACAGTAGGAGTGTTAGGGAGTCTTGCCCAAAGAACGTCTTACTGAATAGGTGCTGGCTTACTGAATACTTAATGAGTGGCTGGATGATGTAATGGTTAAGGGCTCTGCCTCTGACGCAGGAGACCAGGGTTCGAATCTCGGCTCTGCCTATTCAGTAAGCCAGCACCTATTTAGTAGGAGACCTTAGGCAAGTCTCCCTAACACTGCTACTGCCTACTGATCGCGTCCTAGTGGCTGCAGCTCTGGCACTTTGAGTCCGCCAGGAGAAAAGCATGATATAAATATTATTTGTCTTGTCTTGAATAGGAAGAGCTGAAATTTGAACCCAGGTCTCCTACTTCAGTGGCAGAGCCCTTAACAATTACACTATCCAGCCACCACATACACATGCTAGCCTCTCAACCAGTCACCTTGGCCAAGAACCATCTAGCGTGAGTATGAAGCCTAACTCATAGGGACATATAGCAACTGTGCGAATTGTAATGGAGAATACTGGACATCAGGGGTCAGAGGTCAGCATCACACAGGCCACATGAGAGATGATTGTTGCCACTGGACGGATTCTGCAGTGGGTAATATAGATAAGAGCAGGACCTCCTGCCTTACAGCGATTTTGTAAGAAGAGTCTAATAGGCTCCTCCCCCAAAACATCAAAAGAATTTAATTGTGAGAACTTTTCAGGACCGTATTCTAGACTATACATTGCTGTTGATTTTTCCTGCTTTCTTTTGATGTTGTTGCGCACCCTTTGCATGTAAAACTTGCTGGCCAGAGTTCAACTATACTATAATGCTGTACTGCACTGTACTGCAGTGCTTTGGTGCTGCCAAAACCAAATATTGCATTGCCGTCTATGGCGACACCCATATTACCAGACGTGGCAGGTGCCCATTTTTACCTGCTTCACATAGCACAGCACACATGACATTTGCACTGGATGTGCATGATCTGATGGTGCTATACTACCTTCTTCCTGAAGAATTTGTAAAGGAGTCCATTTTACCTTTCATTAACCTTGGCACAAGACACATAGATAAACACATGCTTAAAAAAACCAACCTTTTAAAGTACACGTTAATAAACACTAATTAAATGTATTTAAATACACCTAGTAAATGTATTTAATTCTGTCTCTATAGCAGCTTTTCATAATCCTTTTCACACTCTGAACTCATGCTGGGACAGGGAGGGTCAGTTTAGGGATGGTCAAATCATTCCAAATTGATGCAAGATAATCCACATTTTGTATGAAAGTGAATTCAAAATGGACCAATCAAATTCCACCTCTGTAGGATTTAACTGGTGGAATTTATAGCTACATACATTAGCATAAAAATGTAAATAATCCTGCATCAACTCAGAACGATCTGCATCTCATTGACTATCCCTAGTCGACACTTAGGGCTGGTGCACACCAAGCAGCTTTTTCAGCATTTCTGCAGCCGCTTGCGGCTGCGGATACGCTTGGTCAATGTATCTCAATGGGGTGGTTCACACCAGAGCGGGAGGCATTTTGCAGAAACGCATACTCCCGGGGTGAGGCATTTTTTGAATTGCGGATGCGTTTCTGCCTCAATGTTAAGTATAGGAAAAACGCAAACCGCTCTGAAAAACGCCTGTTCAGAGCGGTTTTGCCGGCGTTTTTGTTACAGAAGCTGTTCAGTAACAGCTTTACTGTAACAATATATGAAATCTACTACACCAAAACCGCTACACAAAACCGCAAAAAACGCTCGCTGAAACGCTACAGAAAAATAAGAAAAAGCGTTTCAAAATCTGCTAGCATTTTGCGGATCTGCTAGCGGGTTTTGGTGTGCACCAGGCCTAAGAGCCAGACAAGGTTTGCTGCATAGTACACTGCTGTCAGGGCAGAATCCCACTTGTATGTACAGGAATCTGGCACACCACACACACCTGTATGCCAAAATACATTCAAACTGTTTAAAAATAGAGAATTTGCATAGTGTCCCAAAAAATGCAGTCTGAAATGTTTCTGCCATACAACACCAATTTAAAAAAAAAAATCACACCTAATGTAAATGTTTGCATCGGTTCACGTTTCGCAATACGAAAAAGCGTAAATTTAGCTAGTGTGAACTCTGCCTAACTGTGCATGGTAAAGGATCAGACAGCAGTGAGATGGTTGTGTTGCATTGCAGAACGGAACTGTGGCTACTTAGATTTCTGGAGTGAGTTTGTCTTATAAAATAATTAATCATTTTAATATAAGCTACTTCCATTTTCAGTCTTAATAACCTCAATAACCTTCTCAACATGAGCTGAAAACCCCAGTACTTTCATGCTGATAATTCTAGACTAATGCAGCATGCTAAAATGCAAATCATGACGTTTTTTCTTTTGGCAAACATACAATTTTTAAATGTCACATGAAATGTACTAAACTACCATACTTGAGAACAAAGATCATCAGAGTGCAGGCTTTTAAGAACCTCGAGCTTGTACTAATAAGCACCTTTTCTAAGTCACAAATCTGCATACGCAATAAATAAGCTACCTAAGGAAGCTCTAAGTGAAAAAACATCATAAGAGAACAAAACGTTTCAATATTTAAACGTATATACATTTCAGTGCAACCAAGATAAACTGAAGAGACATAAACCATGACATTTGATAAAACAGCAGTTAGGTAACTGTAACTAAAGCATAAGTAGTCATACAGTATATGAAACATGGCTCAGCTGGTGCATAAGACATTTCCACCATTAATGAATAAAACAAAAAAAAGTAGTGTATTAGTCAAAGTATATCTTATATTTAATTGTATTGCATGTTTTCTGCCTGTTAACATCTAGCAACTGCCAAAGCTTGAGCTGGTGTCTTGTCCTTATACGTGAAATACAATGAATAGTGTTAATTTAACAAATGCCCAATGGCAACTAACAGTGTTAAATAGCATTGAAAATGTAATCTAATTTCCAAAACATGCTGTAAAAGATAACTCAAGAGAACGTACAACACCAACCCCAATGCCTATGTACCGACTTTAAAATGTGAAAACTGCAGACTAGCTCTTGGTACATTAACAATTTTCAAAGCTGTCAAAGCAAGCTGATTGCACCTGGAAAGTCAAGATCATCATAAATCACTACCTTTGCTTTGGGGTGGATTCTGACTTCTGTCTCGCAGGACATTGATCTGATAGACTGCTCCGTAAGGCTCAAAAAGGTCTTTGAGTTCTTTTTCTGACCATGAACGTGGGATCTGTCCAACAAACATCTTAATGGCATCTGGGTCTGGCTGGTCTGAGTGATCCAAAGCTCCATTCATCTTGTTGGTTGTACCGTTACTGAAGGAAAAAGAAGTACACAAGCGTCATCAACTCTGACACATCTATACAACAAATATGTAGCTACAACAGAAGCTGTCTTGATATTAGGATCAAGACTGTATGTGTATATAGTGTGACTTACAAGTCAGATTGGATTCAAGGAAAACACATATTGAGAAATCACACACCAGGCATCAAATCAAAAAGTTCAGTTACTGGGCATTTTCCAGTAAACAATGCGGAAAGATAGATCATCATCACTGTAGATTGCAATAAACCATGGCTTGAGGTTACAGCAGTAAGATATATTTGCCTCGTTTTGCCTTTGTGTTAGGAATAAAGTAGAACTGATTTTGGTAATAAAGTCATATGAAAAGAATATGAAACACTTGGCAGTCTGTCAGATGACTAATGCAAGATGCCAGTGATGAATCTGTAGATTGTGTGAAGCTTCCATGTGTGCATTAAATTAGACTAACTTTTTCTCAGAATGCTGGAAATGGCTTTACACTGCAGATCTGATCCCACACTCCTAGCTGAAGGAATGACTGAGATACAGAGATTTAGCCCACTGTTTGTTGAACAAAGGCTTCAATTCAGAAGCCGAAGTGTGGAAAGCTAAAAACGTAGTCAATGCTGCTTAAATGTGATGTGTGACAAACCATTTGCCATCTCCAACTTTCTTTTAGAAGCAGTATGTTAAAATAAAATAAAAATGTTTTCGGCAAGCTGGGAACAAATCTGAGATACATTCTGAGAAGTACAAAGCAAAGGACTACTTTTATTAAATGTTATCATTAATATATGCTGGTTAAGACTTCTTGCCTGTGGCTACATATTGTCAATCCTTTGCACAACATTTATTATTAAACATTCAGTGTACCTATTAATGCCCTTGCAGCTGTCAGTGAACAATATATAGCAACAGAGTAAGGGTCCCAATACACATATTGATTTTTCCATTTGATTCCCTGCAGATTCAATCAATCTGATCGGAAAAAAAAATGGGAATTGATGGAAACAGATGGGAACGGATTCCTTTAAATGTTCGATTGATGAAATGTCAATTGATTTTAACCAGAAATCTATCAAAGTATTGATTAGACAGGGTGTAAAATCTAGATCGATTACGGGGCAGGATATTTTTTACACCATTTTTACAACCATCAGTAAAATGCCTTTTAGGGCACCAGAAAGCAAGAAAATACTCAGAATTATTTTGACAGTACCTTTTCACCTACTTTCTAGTACTTTTCAATTGCAGAGTGCTAAAAAGTTACTTTAAACAGAAGATGAAATATTATCTCCTGGGAGAAAACTTGGGAGAACATTTTAATTGAACAAGTGCCCTGGAGTTCAGCTGTAGTAATTTCTGTTTTAATAAGAAAGCAAAATGAATGGCAAACTATATGGAGTCTACAATTTACCATGCAATATTGGCTTGCGTGATATACATTTTAGTCTTGTTATCTTGAAATAATACAGCTGTTTCATTAGCCACCTGACACTGTATAGAAGGCCTCTATGGATGAAGTGACTGCTGTGAATTTACTATTCCCTCACCCATCCCTCCACAGAGTTATGCCCTACCACTTCTGCCCCAGGCCCATAATTAGGTAGTCTCTGTGATCTATACCATTAAGGCAGCCTTGAAGATACATGTAATTTTCATATTCTCAAATGGTATACAGTCTTTGATGAGTAACCACATGTACCTGCAATACTGCTCCTGTCTTTTTCAGGTCATTTTAGGACTCTGCATAAATGAAGAGTGCAAAAGATACACAGTATCTCTTAACAACAAATGAAGACTGCGCTGCAGCTTCAGTTGTATGGCCGGTGGCCACTGGCTGAAAAATATTATATTACTAGAAGAAATTATGGCTGGGTTGGGGTAGAAAGCCAACTGTTCCCTTTTCCTGACAACAAAAAACGTTGCTGAGATACACCCACAGCTCACAAAAATAAATAATAATAATGTAAAAAAAAAAAAGACTAATTCATGTGTGCACCTCACAGAGGCTTTCTAGAAAATAAATCAGATCAGAACAGAACAGTGTTTTTAAACTGATGTGTTTTATACCATAGTGCATGTTACCCTCCCAGCCTGGATCTAGAAGATATCCCCATCTGATCTTTG